>NC_056729.1:753652652-753932190 GCF_019279795.1 Protopterus annectens | reverse complement strand
CACTCTCAACCCATGTCTCATGCACACATACACTTGTCTAGGCAACAGCCGCTATGTTGGTAGTATCCTGCATATTGCCCACTTATAGTAACCATGGTGTAATTGCAGAGGGCTACAGAGGGCATGGCACCCTGTCTATCAGTCCAATAGGCACATACATGCCAACAGTGCACTTTTCATCTTATGTTCCCCACTGGACATCTGCAACACCTGTGGTGCCATCAAATGTGACCCACAAAGGACATATCATGCTTGAAAAACATGCCCTGTATGGACAGAAGCCACTGACACCAGGGAATACCAGTATCATGTTATCAATGTAGGTGCAGGGTCAACCTGCTGTCCAGTAACAGTTCCTACCACATGAGGCCAGGGCTGGCACATCTGATGATAACAATCTGTGTATACAACATGGGCCAGACAGCCCAGGTACAGTTCCACATGTCACTGTACATGCATGTGGGAGGTATGCACTTCCCAGACACCGTCCATGTCATGGACTAAGGAACACATACATGGCCACATGGAATAGCTACCCAGGTGACTGGATGGTGAATACAATAGCCACCTGTGTGGGCAAATCCAGACACTACATCCCTGAGCCACACTGCAGAGCATTGTCATGTGGCCTGATGCCAAGGTATACCCATCACCTAGCTTTGTATAGCTGTCTGGCACAGTTGACCACTACACACCCATGAAGCAATGCACCCATGAATGTCAGTACTGGCACCCTGTGTCTGTGTGTGTGCGTGTTATATGATGCCTATGAACACATTCACACTCACTACAACCCCCACTGGCATAGTGATGAATGCTGTCTAATGTCAGACACCTCCACATACCCTTTCCCAATATAACCTTCCTATGACCCCTGTGGTGCATGTGATACCTGCACAGTACTGTGTTGTGGCAATCTCACTAGTGATCGGTTATATTTCTGATCCTGTCAAGTGTGTCGATGTGTGTGCGTCCCTTTGAGAGTGTGACTGTGTTGATGCTGACACCTGTTCATGTGGACAGGCACGTGTACTACACCCACCGTATAGCTACCATATCACTGTTGCACATGTCACTAACCATCACATATACATTTGGAGGGCTCCTCAACGTGTAACTTATGCAGTGTATCCAATAACTGCATAGACATGTGATAGCACTACATAGTTGTTAGGGGTTTGATACTCTGTACTGGTAGTTGTATGACACAAACATGCTTAGGTTTTACTCTCCCACCCCTCCCTAACTTATCTTTGCCTCTGGCTGCCTCTCTCACTCCCTTTCTGGTGGATGTGGAGACATACACCTGCTTTGCTTAGGCAGCAGCATGTGTATTTTAAGTGATGCTTATGATCAGCTGATGGCCTCTGCATGAATTGCAGCCCTCCTCTAGCTGATTGCATCTGGAACAGCTGTGGTAACATTCCCATAGCCAATTGCATGGAAACACACTCCAGTATCTAGGAACATCATGCTGGTGTTGGGCCTTTTCATTCACTGTGAGCAGGAACTCCATCTGTTGTTTGGCAAACAGCATCACAGATGGATTGGAGATTTAACTCTAACAACATACACTGGGGAAACAGGCCAACACACAGGAGAAGGATGTGCCTGACCTGATTACAGACTGTAAGTGCTGCTATGCTGCATTTGGAGTAATGCCGGTTTAACAGGGCGTGTGTGGATATGGCTGTCCTACAAGTTCTAATACCTGTCATGTCAGTAGTATGTTTATGAGGAAACCACCATCTGTAGGGTCATCTGCAGACTGGGCAGTGTGTGGTGCCTTTTGTTTCATGTGCTACCCACAGAACATCTAATTGTGAACTGCAGAAGGTAGTGTGAGGATTGCAGTCTGTAGGTGGTGGCAGCCGTGAGAGTTACTGACTTCATATACCTCACAGGACATATGTTGCAACAAACCCTGTTACAACAGTAAATGTATGAGGTTATCACAGCAACATGTCAATATTGGCCCTGTGTTTCTGCCACCAGCCACAACTCTGTCAACCTTTGTACATATATCATGCAGTAAGAGGTGCATATGTGCTGCACACCATATTTAGTGACATCATATCTGTTAAGCCAGTGAGATATCAGAATGCTACACATGTTATTTGTAGCAGGGGTTATATTTGATGACATAACCTGGATATTCTGTGGTTGTGTGTACAGTGCTGAGGTATGTGTACTTATGGTGATTGTCGAAAGTGTGTGTATTGTTAATATGTACCTTGGTCTGTGTACAGAATGTGGTAGATGTCATTGTTCTTGATCCTGTTCTATCTGATGTTACATGCTGCTCCACTGTATGTTACTCTGTTGGCTTACATGTTTGTAGGGCCAAACACCCACATGTCCCATAGCACAGACAGGCATTGGACCACACTGTGTAGTGGCCCAGTATATGTAGGGTTAGTGTGTGAGTGGCGCATATGAGGATTGTGTTGAACAGATAGTCCATATGCTGTAATATTATGCCAGCTAACCATATGTGGATGTGACTGTGTTCATATTGGTTGTGGTTATGCACTTTCACACAGGTGTATGTTACTCTGTGTTGTGTCATGCCTGTAGAGACTGCTATATATGCAGGTACATGTGTATTTCCCCATAGGAAATTATAGGCCAGTGTTGAGCCAGTCTGCCTGTAGCCTGCACAACGCTTTGTTACATGTCTAGCAGCTTAGTGTACTTACTCAGTGAGATGTCATGTCCAGATACTTGACAGATGTACTGCTGCTGGGCCACCATAACAGTCATGTATGTCAGACAAAGCAGTGGGATGTTGTACAGATGTATGTCAATAACTAGTGGGTAGTATGAGGCTATGGCACCTCTGTACCAGCGGTTATTATGTGTCAGGACAGACTGCAGTGTGTGAATGCATAACCTATGGGGGCAAATGGATACCAGTAGTTATGTGTTATACCCATCTACATGGATGTTAACATCTACATTGTCAGACTTGGTCCACGTGTCTTGCACTAAGGGGTTCTGTGTATACCTCTGGACTGACCAGAGTGTGTTAGACTGTCCACATATATTGGCCATATATTTGCTGTAGTCCAGAGGAGTATTACTGTGCTAGCAGTGGTACTGTACTATGATGTCCTTAGGATGTCTGTCAGTAGCCAATGGCACACATGTTAAAAGCAGATGTGACCTCACACACACACCATGTCTGTGAAGACAATCCCTATTACAGTAGCAATAGTCTACAAATATGCCTACAATACATACCTGACATCCCCTTGCACTACAAAGTTGGGACTCTATGGGCTGAGGTAGGGCTTCACTCCATGTTCAGGACATACGGTGGACATATATGTATATATAATTATCCAGATATCTATATAGATATATACACATATACATATTGACATACATAGATGGATATATATATGTACATAGATATACATATAAACACTCAGATATATACATATACAGAGCAATATATGTCTACACATATACAGACAGAGATACATATGCACATATACGTATGGATATCTACATATATATTGAAAGTAGTAGGTATATCAGAATAGATATGTATGCACATATAGTTATAGATATCTACATATATACCAACATAACTAGGCATATCTGAACACATACAATGTGCATACATATATAGCTATATATACATATATAGCTATATATACATATATGTATATATACATAGATGTATGTATATATATATATATATATATATATATATATATATATATATATATATATATACACACACACATATATATCTATATATGCATATATAATCTCTCCCTAAATGCCAACAAATCAAAAATCCTACTATTCACCCCATCAAAATCTCTCTCTCTCGACAAAACCTCCTGAAATATTATCAGCCATGCTAACTCCACTATAGAAATTGTTTCTTTTGTCAAACTTCTTGGGGTTACTATTGACAAGTATCTAAAATTTGATATCCATATTCATCTAAATATTAAGAAAACCCATCAGAAACTTGACAAGCTGTACAATAACTCACACTTCCTCTCCCCTTCAACTAAACAGACACTCGCCTCAACCTACTTACTACCCTCACTGATGTATGGTGCTCCCCTACTAACCAACCTATCTTCCTCCATCTCTTCTAAACTGGAAACCTGCTACAAAATAATCTCAAAGTACACAACCACATCCAAATTCTCTACTCACCACTGTATACCTCTCTACCAGCTGCAATGGCTAGAACTTCCCAACTACCTAGACTACCTCCAACTCTTTACAGCTCACAAGCTTATTTTCAAATCTACTACATGTCCTGCACTTGCTAACACCTTACTTTCATACACCCCTCACAGACCCCTAAGATCTGCCCAACAGAATCAAATCTCTGTGTATAAACCAAATCGTCCTGCTGGTCAGCTACTCCTATCCTTTACCTTAGCCAAAAAATGGAACTCTATCCCTCCATCTCTAAGAATCTTTGAAAACTTTGAACTCTTCAAAACCCAGCTCCATTCCTACCTCCCCAATAGTTGGAAGTGCACTTGCACTCTATCTACCTAACTTCCTTAATACATGATCACATTTATTACATTCAAAGTCCCATTTTTTCCTTACCCACCAGGGATTAATCCCCTGTTAACTACTTTTATACCACTATCAGACATTTCTAACCTATGAACTGCTACTGTTCTCAGCCTATAAACATGTAAAAATGTATTATATATTGTATATATATATATATATATATATATATATATATATATATATACAAATATATATATATATATATATATATATATATATATATATATATATATATATATATATATATATATTGCAGTTCAACTGTGCTTAGGTTGCTATTTAACATCTACAAGTTGTTTACTGTACCTTTTGCAACTGTGCATTGTATTTTGTTGTATTTTGAATTATGTAGCTATTACTTTGTACTATGGAGCTTTTCTCCCTGGGCCTCCACTGAAAATGGGCTCTTTAAGTCCAGTGGACCTCGCCACTCTTCAAACTGAAAATAAATAAATATATATATATATATATATATATATATATATATATATATATATATATATATATATATATACACATGAAGAGGTGTACACATGACCATATATATGTTGCACTATACAGATGTGTATACAGACATATATATGGGTATACGTGTGTATATACATGCAGACATATATAGACCTATTATATGTATATAACCATATTCCTGGCATGTGTAAACCTCACGTTTGTGTATACCCTCCCAGATGTATCTCACCATATGCATCTGTTATGGTACATTATGATAAAACAACATATGTGATGCGGAACTCATATTAATAACAAAGACTACACAATTTAGGATGTAAAGGCAATTGTTCAATACTACTCAATATGTCTATTGACAGCTATATTAGTAACACAATAGCAGTTTACGCAGTGGTCATGACGTAGTGGTTAAGTGTTGCGACTTTAGTGTACAAGGTCCTGGGTTCAAGTCCTACAAGGGCTGGTCATTTTGTTGCTGGGCAGAACAACAGCTATTGGATACAGGGTGATTAAGGCAGTTTTGACCAGCTTTAAATGGGTTTACGCGGGTTTGCGCAAAGCTAAGAGGTGCTAAGCTATGGGTAAACATGTAGGCACTTACACAGTGTAGGCTTCGCTTACCAGTGCACAAATCAGCTCAGCTGTTATATTGCAGCAATGTTGATACTTGCTAAGCATGGCTTAGCCCTGGTAACCAGGTCACACCACCCAGTCTGATAACATTGCAGGGTAGTGATGTCTGCAATATGTGTATGTAATGCCATGTACAATGCATGTGCCTATGTGCTGCCATTACAGTAGCAAGGGGCGTGAGTGTCATGTGTGGGACACAGATGTATATGAGGCCTGTATAGCACTGTTATCCATGTGAATGTGTCACATACAGGGGTATCCGGCCAAGGTACATGCTGTCACACTGGCATGTAGTGTATCATGGCAGTACTACTGTTGACAGTGCTTACCCAGGCAAGGGCAGAGTGCTAAATACTGACAACAGGCACACCTGCAGGCATGGCTGGACACTGAGGCTTCCCTGTTGTATCCCTGGTGTGTGAGCTGTGTCACAGTATATACCCCTTACTGGGTAATGATCCGACATGTGGAATGTAACTGTAGACTACTGTCAGTACAGCATGTTAGTGAGGGCTTCTGACATGTAGTTATGGCATAAATATTGTTGTCAAATGTCTGTCTGTCAGCACACTCATCCTACTGCATAGCTACTTGCCAAACTGATGACTGTCAGTCCCTGTATAGATGTGCAGATAGCTGGTATCCAGCTAGGATATGTACTGGCAACCTAACCTTGATTGACACTGACTTGTCTGCCCAGCTATTTAAGAACTGGTACATATAGGAGATGTCACCATGTATGCACCACATGCCATGGGTATCTCCACAACACTACCACAGTCAACAGAAAATGCTTGGGTACAGGTCTCCATCACAGATACAAATCATGTGTTGTAATGCATGTTGCATACATGCCAACTTGATCACCTCAGTGGCCATGTGCAGCAGGCACCTGGAGGATTGGCTGATGCATGTCATTCTCACCCTGAGGGTCACCACAGTAGTGTCTGTTGATAGATTGCCTGCTGACACCTGGCAGGTGGCAGGATACCACTGTACACACAACCCCTACACAACCCATCTCTCCTTGAACAATAGCTAGGTACACAGCTATGACTACCTGCAGCGATGCACCCCTGTACTGACACATGTGTATGTGTGCATGACTGAGTATAGCAGTATTTGTGTGTTAGCACACCTGTACTTGGGAATTCCATGAGGACCTTCACAGCCAACTTAACACCCATTGCCATAGGCTGTTGTGGCTGCTGCTGCATGGGACATTATATGTACCCTGTTAAGCCCCCCCCATACCGACTACACGAGCCTTGCAGTACCAGCACAACAGTGTTTTACAAATGGGTTGATAGGCATGGGATACCCATTGTGTTCTGGCATATGTGTGTGTGTGTGTGTGTGTGGTTGTTCATGTCCATATATCTGTAGGGAACAGCATTCCGAGGCTACATACTCTTATTATAATACCCATTGCCACACATATTTACAGACAGTGTTGTTGCTGCCCATAGGTGAGGCATGACAATGCAACACCCTACTACATCTGTGGCATGAGCATTAGATGGATATCTCTGTAGTACTACTGTTGGGGTATACTATGGGTTGTATTGCAGTCATGGCCAATGTGTGATGGTGGGTATGGCAGAGTGTCATCATGGGTTTCAGGGAGTACAGTATCCACTGGGGGATGTGGGTGCTGTGTGCACTGTCATTACACCAAGGTACACCCAGTATATGTCCTATGTACCACATTATGGTTACCACTGTCACCATCCACCATACAGGTAACTGATACCACAATCCACCCTAAACACTGTGTGGTGTGTGCAATGTAAGCCACACACTTCAGTATCACTACATAGTTAGGTAGGCGTCTAGGCCCAGTGTTATCAAGTAGCAGTGTACATTTATGTGGAAGGGTCTACATCAAGTTACAGGGTGTACATGCCTCAGCATGTCACCTGTCCATGTGGCACAGGCAATAACCATTTTAGTAACCTGTGACATGTGTTCAACTGTACCCCAGATATGTCACAGCCATGGTGTCACCACAGTGCTACACCCCGTTGTGGAATATGCCTGCAGACCATCCTCATGCTGACACATGTACACCTACAACACAAATGGATAACATTATGGAGACCACAACCAACCAGTGTTACTAACAGCTATAATGCATCATTACTGGATGGCTATACTACCTGCCAGATATGCATTACACTTTACTCCTTACAACATGTTACACTGTAGTACTGCAGTACACTGTAGTACAGTCACAGTGTGCATCAGAACCATATTAGCCTGTCCATGCATTGATGGTATGGATGACAGGGATGTGGCACAGGTATCATCATATGCACAGGGTGTGATGTTGGTTTGCCAGAGGCCGAGGGTGGGCCATACATTTGACACCATGTGTGTGGGAGAGGGGTATACTGCGGTGAGCTTGGCATGGTGCTGTGGTGTGTGTAGGTATGGGGTTGCCCTAGGTGTGTTTGTATAGTGTGTGGGTATGCATGCACACAGTTCTGCTATGTGGCTGCCCTACACAGGTGTTTATGGACAGATGCAGACCATACCTGACAGGGTGTGTAGTTCACTGCCTCTGGCCATGGACACATGCACAGTGCCTGCCAGGGGTTCCATGGGCATGTCCAGGTACAAGCCTTGATGTGCAACTCTCACCTGATAATGACAAATGTCTGCTAGAACCAGGCCCCTCCTGGGACTAGCCAGGACCACGTGCACGTGCCTTGCTATGGTGTGGTGTGGTGTGGACAGCACCTCCCAGCACTGCCGAGGCTGGTACTGCCACTATGGGAGCCCCTTTGTGTCCTAGCACATCCACATTGACTGCCAGTTGTTCGTGTTGCTGGCCTACTTCCATACAGCCATCACCACACTTCCACCACACGTTCAAGCATGGACAGACCAAGGTCGATGAGGGCCATCATCTCACCTGATGATATATTTATGAACTCAGTTAATGCACAGATTTTCATCTGCCAGGTCACGCGCTTTGTCACTTGCAGATGTGAGAGCAGCCCTCTGCACCCTCAGGCCCTGTCTTGTGTAATGTTCTATACATGCCTGCGCCTCCAGGACAGCCCAAAGCATGCACATGTTGCTACCAGCTATGTTGCCTCTGCCAGGGGCATGATGTCCAGCGACCATACCACGAGCACCCTGGGGACATCTGCCTATGTGGTGCCCTGCCTGACATCAGGCTATGTCTGCTGTGACCAGACACAGTAGGCATGGTTACCACACTTCCCTGTGCACAGCCACCAAATGCCAGCTGTCCCTCTGCTATAGCCACTGGTGATGTGGTGTGTATATTCACTGAAACTGTGTGGGGGTGGGAGGGGTTAAAAGGGGGATGTCAATAGATGATGCTGTTTTGGCCCCTGACAATCCCACCTGTGAATCAACAGTACTATCATCATCTTTGGTGTCAGTATGGCCACCAACATCAGATTGCATGCAGGAGGGACCCTGACCCATCTTGTCACCTGTGGGGGAAAACAATAAACACACTTTAAAACCTGTACAGCATTGCCTAACAGTAGACACACACACACACACACACACACACACACACACACACACACACACACAGACACACACAGACACACACACACACACACACACACACACACACACACACAGACACACACACCACCGTAATACCTACGTGTCCATGTCTTTACAGACAGTCCCACATATGTTTCCATGTGTTCCCCATCCTGCATCACACTTGTTAACATACACACATTGATACCACTCATTAACATATCAGTCCTCAAAATGCCTAGACAAGTGAGCACAACACAAGATCTGTCACTACATTACCTGCCTGACCTGTGTGTAGCGGTGTTAGATGGCCTCACTTCTGTCATTTAGTGTTCACCCTGCGTATGTCCGGATATTATGAGCATGGCCCCTATATGTGTGGGGTGCTATGTTCATGCCATAATATCACGCATTGGTGCATCATGTGTATGCATTGCGCAGTACATGCCAGATATGTTGCTCAATCAGCCTATCATGTAACAACTGTAATTTATGGATACACTCCCTGATGTTGACTAGTACTTCCCCAATGCATCTGTAGTGCTGCATACGTGGGTTGTAGGTCACCTCTCAGCTGAATGCCATATTAACAGTATACCTAATATATACCTTCCCTCTTAATGCCTGTTCCATGATACAGACCTTATTATACTATCAGCTGTCATGTGATTACATACATTCCTGGTGTATAATGTGGCAGCCCATGTACATGTACTGCACGGTCCCAAAGGGAGGTACTGCTGTATGAACACCCCACAATCACACATGTGCATACATGGCCATCCACACAAACACACACACATGCACACATGCATCCTACATGTATCAACCTCCCTCCATTTCACCAGAGTGACCCTACAGACAAACTGACTAACCACCAGGGCACACACACATACACACACACATACAGGTGAGGTTGCACAATGATAATACACACAGTCCTATTACCCATCTGTCAACATGCAGAACATATGGTACACAGCAGCATGCAGTGCAGCTACAGTCAATCCATGCTAGTAACAATATACAAGTGTGTGATGCATGTGCTGTGTCACTAGGTGATGTCCCTTCCTCTGGATACCACTGCATCCATGTACACAGTATTGCTGTGCAACTGTTCTGCACCCTGCCATGGACTGTGCACCACACCTCACAAGTATACAACCCATTACAGAATGTGTAGTACTGTGTCAGTTATGTCAGCTTTATTGCTCACAGCCCCTGTTTTTCAGCAGCACATACCTGGAATGATATGTGGACAGATATAATTTGTGAATGCCTGATTTACAGCTTTCAACAGCAGCAGACCATGTATGACCAATCCAATACTCCTACACTAACAACCATCAGAGCATACCATGGCTATGGTGGGTGTACACACCCTTCTTGATATGACGCAACCATCTGTAATCTGCATTGAGACCAAATCACTGCATATCTTAACAGTACATGAGCCCGATATGTGACATATGTCCTGTATTTTCAAATGCAGTGTCTATGGATTGTGTTAGGTGTGTGGATGCTGATCATGATGAATATGTGTGTTTTGATGGTTTGCTGCACCTCTTGTTGTGTGTACTACAGCAGCCACTACTCCAGGCGAGGGTATACCAGCATGGGCCATCTGCAGTTGCCAGTATATGTTCAGTCTGCCCTACACATCTCCCTAATCTGCATGATTGCAAGGTCTACTCGTGTGCACATCCCTTGGTGTTCATACACTGCCAACACTATTGCTGTTGGGGTAGGGTTTTGGCTGCCACAGGTCCTGAACCTGACTATGTGCAGATACAGCCATTCATAGCATCCTTAGGATCCCTACTGCAGTGCACTGGTGTGTCATGCTGACACCCCCCCTCCTTCGGCCTTTTTGCAGATGCATGACAAGTAAGCCCTACACATGTGTGTCACTTTGCAGTGTCCCATACACTGAACACCACATTTTACAGCCTAGTCCCAGCTGTTAATGTGGACTACTGTAATGCCTTATGCCATAGTGTATCTCTGCAGCAGTTGCCATTGTCCTACAGGTATATACAATGGTGTTGCACTGTATATGTGTGTTTTTCCAAACATGTCCCTACTGTAGGCCATGTCTCCCACCATTATGTTACTCCATGTGGACACATTCTGCAATGACAGGATGTTAGTTATCATGCAGGTGTCTGAAATACCCTTCCAATACCCCATCATGGTCAGCCCTGTGATGCCGTGCATTTCACAGCAACAATATGTGCACGTGTACAGCATGCATTCTGGGTAGGTGTGTTAGATGTGTGTATAAAATATACCATCACCATTACATGCCCGGTGTGTTGTCAAGCATCTGCATAAACCATACTCACCAGCTACAGGCTGCTGCCTTGGTGGTATCCCGGAGGGACCTACATAAGAGGGTGAGAGATGCAATGTCAGTGGCCACACCTATGGCAGTGCTACAAGGTGGGTGCAGTATTACAATGCACCAATGCTACATTTCCACAACACTACCACATATGGACATCTGTTTATCACTGCTATGCAGCAACACAATATATCTATTACATGTCAGATATGCATGATCTACCTGTACCGATGCAGATGTATACACAACAGATGTGCCCTGTGGCCTTACCTGCATGCCCTTTGGCCGGTGTGTGGGTGGCACACACCTCTACAAAGGTGTCCGGCGGTTGGTGGCTGGACGGACAGGCAGGTGCCATGAGGTTGGTCAGGAGCTCCTCCACACATGTCAGAGGGGATGGATGGCATGCCCCTCCCCCTGTGGTGAGGTGATCCCTCGGACTGCAGTAGTATGCCGATGGGCATTGCAAAGTAGGTTAGAACATTGATGCCAGACCTGCCCATAATTGTGGTTGTGCAGTTCGATATCATTTACCCTGTGGACTAGGTCATTCCACAGGACGGTCTGCTCCTGCTGCTCATGGGTGGCCCAGCCAAACAGGACAGGGTAGTACCGGATTAAATAGGTGAGCAGTTCTTCATTTTCTGCAGCTGAATAAGATGGTAGCCGTGCATGTGACATCTTAGTTGAAAGACATGGTTGAAAGACATAAAGATGGAAACAGGTCAGAGCAACTCATACAGCAAGGTTACCACAGTTCTTAATACACATCCCTGTTACCCCTCAACCATATCAGTGACAACAAACTGTTTGCTGGTCTTGTGCTTTTTTGAATTCATGACATTTGGATTGAGACCTTGCAGCTGCTCTACTTGTGGGGCTTACTTCATATTGTTTCTACATGTCTACATAGGATTGGAGGGGGCACACCTGACTGTTAATACTTGTTGACATAGGATTGGGGGGGGCACACCTGACTGTTTCTATGTTTCAAAACAGGATTGCGGGGGCAAACCTGACTGTTACTACATTTCTACATAGGATGGGGGAGCACACCTGACTGTTTCTACATTTCTACACAGAATTGGGGGCACACCTAACTATTTCTAAATTTCTACACAGGATTGGAGGGGCACATCTGAATGTTTCTACATTTCTACATAGGATTGGGGGGGCAAACCTGCCACTTGTACACATTTGCTATGACTACTGGAATGTTAGGTACTACATTTCATTCTGTATTCTAACCTATCATGCTGACTAGAGGCATATCAGTGTACTACAGGTCTTAGATTTGATTGACCTACATATTAGTTTCTGACTTCCTATGCTTCAGAACTAACATCCCACTGCCTGACCTGATGTAGTCTGTCTGTGTAGGCCTGGGGGGATGTTACCCATAGCCATCATTCAGAGGCCTTAGCACAGCCTTTGTTTGTGTTTGTCTACACCTATCCTGCTGGCTGAGACTGTTGTTGGGTATGTGAACCTCCCTGACTGGCATATGAGTCATATGGACTCACATGTGGCCCAGAACATTTCCTGCAGTGGGTATTGTTGCCATGTGTAGTACTGGCTACTGTGGTGACTCCAGTATTTGTTTCAGATTTCATGGTGTCACTATCAGTGTCTACTATCTGCTGGCATACCATTTAGCCATGTAATTCCCTTGCATGCTCACATCCATACCATAGATACAAATAACAACACATACTACTCCAATTGGCAAATGGAAAGGAGAGTGACTTACCTTGTGGGTGTTCCAGTATTGAAGATGGTGCTGGGGGATGCCTATGTCAGATGCACATAGTACACTCCCTATACATGGCTGAGCACAGGTAGTATCATGTTTGGCATCCCTTTTACTGTATGTGTGAGTCAGAGAGATGTGTCATTCCCTGGGTCCCTACTGTGTCAGTGTATGTGCTATGTGTTGCCTATGTGCCAAGGCCAGGGCATACTGGGCACACCTCCTTCTACCTACTGGGGCAGGCTCAGGTTGTTCCTCCTCCGAGTCACTCTATGCCTGTGCAGGCCTTGGCATTGGTGGGGAGCTGTGTGGATCTGCCCCCAAGCTGTTCCAGCTGCATCTGTTTCTGAGGATCAAATTGTGCAGCATGGCACATACGATAACAATTTGGATACATGTAGCTGGTGAATAGTGCAAGGCTCCACCGGATGTGTCCAGACACTGAAATCATGATTTTAGCATCCCAAACACATGCTCTATTATGATTCTGGTCTGTGCGTGTGCCTCATTAAGGAGTTCTTGGTCAGGTGTATGTGCATTTCTGATGGGTGTCATCAGCCACAGCTCCAGTGCGTAGCCAGCATCCACCACTAGGTGACCGTAAGGGATGTCCCCAGTGGCAAATCTCTGGTGCAGCTGCGTTAGATGCCAGATGTGGGAATTGTGATAGCTTCCAGGGCAACCAGCACACACATTCATTATAATGCCCTGGGCATCGCACATAATCTGGCAGTTGATTGAGGGGAAGCCCTTGCAGTTGATGTAGACCCTACCCCGCTCATCGGATGGTGCTTTGATGCATATGTGCATGCAGTCTATAGCACCCACCACCTCAGCATATTCTGCTATTTGGTGGAAGAGCTACATATTGCTGGCTAACACCTCACAGGTGTTGAGGAAATATACGTGCTCATCAGCATGTGCTGACATGGTATCCAGGAACTGATGGAATACTCTGGATGCTGATGCCTGCAAGATATCCTTGATATCCCCAGTTGGGCTTTGTGAGGTACCTGTGGCTAGTATTCCTTGGCTTACACATACTTTGGTATCCACTGGGATGGGTTCCCCTCTGTTAGTTCTGTGGATCAGGTTTGGCCGGCACAGCTCAACAATTTGCTGTAGGAGGTCCCTATCCACCTTATTGTGCTCCACTATCTCCAGCACATGTAGCCCCTGGTAGGTTACCTTGGGTCTGTGCACCCTTATCCATCTCCTTACTGTGGGTTGGTCGACAGCATTCTCACACTCACCACCCACAGCCTCTTCCACATGTTGTTGGCTGATAGCTGCTGCAGCTCCTATCATTTTGTTGTTTTTGTTTGTTAACAGTTCCCCGCTTGTATACACTGGTGGTGTACAGTATGTGGGAAAAACCAGAGGAAAATGTGTTTGCATAGTTTATAGTAGTGTTCTGGGCTGGTCTGCTGCCTGAGTAATTGGCTGATTCTGATACATTTCACCTGCCAGCTATGCTAGTTTTCCTAGATTACCTTTCTAAAGCTGTTTTCCCTTCCCATTGCCTTCCTGTTTAAGCCCGGGGGCGCACCGTGCAAACACAGTGCTCAAATGTGCACAGAGCTGCTATTTCCTGGTTTACTTTTTTTTCCCTTTAAAACCTGGTACATGGCACGCACACCCACTTAGGCAATGTAAAGAGTGCTAGGCAGCCTCAGACACACCCCATTGCTTAGCTCTGCTAAGCTAGGAGAAAACCCGAGCCACAGGATTCATATCTGCTTACAGTATGCCTGACACTTCCCCCCCTATGATGTTAGCTAACTCCTAGGCTTGCATCAAGCTATTCCTGCTGTTACACTGTTGGGTGCTTGCTAGCATGCAGGAGAAACCTAGGATTCAGTATCATTCCCCTCATTTGCATAGGATTGCCTGCTGATGCATAGTTACATGTCCCACACTGAGCCTCCCCCTTTAGCAACCACTATTTACTAGCCATGTTGTCTTCTGCCTGCCATTGAGTATAATGACAAAATAGTGATTTTGGTTAGAATGCTTATTTTATTTTTTTCTTATTTTCCATCTGATCCCATTTGCCCGCCACTGCCTTACGCTTAAACAGCCAAGATCGGCTAAAAAAAAAAAGTAGATTTTTTTTTATTTTTGTAACTGTTTTCCATGCCAATGGCCTTACATTTGGCCATTGGCATGCTTTCTACATGATATCCATCCTTTATTTGGAGCTGTCATGGCTCTGTTTTATAGTTTGCAGAAATGTACTTTGTTACGGGCGGAGTACATTTCTGCAGATTACACTAGTCCTGCACTTCCAGTTTCCAGCTTCCTGGTTTGCAAATTCACCTCATTTGCATGGATTTCACCTGCAAATGGGGTAATTTGCATACAGGGTCTGAGTCCGTGCAGGACTAGTGCAGAAGCGCTCGTGTACATCCCTACAGATTATTTCTGGATCGCACAGCAGACGTATTGCCTGCTGGAGCTCCTACACTAGTCCAACACGCAGTGCAGGGCTTGCAGAATCCAGGGAAAAGTCGTCCTTTTTCTTTTTGTATAAATATTTTATCAATTTGAAATGGATAAGCAGATAATAGCATTAAATTAATAAAGGAATAAATGACATAAAAAAGGTTAAAAACAAAAAACAAGATTCATCAATAAATATCTATTTACAAAAGGCACCTATTATTTAAATAACAAATACTATATTTCCAGTAATTAACAATTCAGCTATTATTTGTTTAACAGTTCCTTTAATTTCATCTAAGAACTGTATGTGGATTTGATTATAAGAGTCCTTGATTTGATAGTCATCAGCTCCAAATCACATACTTCATTCATAATACTGGAAAATTCATTGAACGAGGGAAAAGAGTCACTTTTCCAATTTCTTGTTATAACTTTTCTTGCAATTGATAGAATGCTCCATAAAACTGGGTATTTCATTTTCATAACATATTTAGGTACAAGGGTATTAAACAAACACAATGATTTAGTCAAAGAAAATATATCCAAGAAAAAGGACTATAAAAATGTATTCATTACATCCCAATAAGGTTTAAGTATGACACAATCAAAATACATGTGATGCCAATCAGCTTTGAGGTCTAGTTTACATCTCCAACAAACTGTTTTAATCTTAGGCATCAATTCAGTTCTATGAGGTATAAAAAGGGTTCTTTATCCATCAATTGAAACCAATATAATAAATTATTCTCTTTAAAGGTACTCAAAATCTGTAAGTTTAAAGTGGCATATTATTCTGAGTAAAAACTAATGGAAAACTAAGAATAAAACAAATCCTTTGTACGTCGGATTTCTGTAAATAAAGTTTCTTAAAGTATTAATTATAATAGTAAAAATAATAGTAGTATCCTCCGCTGAAAGTTAATGCTCCTCCGTGAACAGCAACAAGTAAAAATAACGAAAAATACACTTAGGAGCAAAGCAATGAAGGGGCAACTAAAACTAATGCCCAAATGCAAAGTTGAGTATTAACTAAAAAATCCAATCTTCAAAATGACAGGTAGCAAGAATTTATTGAATATAGGTTAGCGCTTTCGCTTAGTTAAGCTTCTTCAGACCTTTACATACAAAAGTATATCTAACAAATATATATACTGAAAAAGGCGCAAAAACCAAATAGTTAGAATACGCCCAGCTAATTAATTACAACACATCACAAAACGTCTATAGTAAAAAATTAAAAGCAACAGTATATTTGTTCTGCAGAACAGCAGATTAACAAAAACTTACTCATTATAAAAATTAATAATACATCTCTGCTGCATTTAGTCTGTATACTAAAAACTGTATATTACTAAAATGCATTTTCTTAATTATACATAAAAAGTATATATATGCATGCCAAGTTTTAAAAAATATATACAGACTTGTGCACATATTAATATATTGATACAGATATATATAAAAAAATTTTTATGTTAAAAATTTAATTCATATTTCAACTTTAATTCTAAGAAAATTCATCATCTAAGCACACATTCTGAATTATTAAAGATCTTCCCCTAAATATCTATAACTACCCTCTATTTGTTAGATTGTATCAGAAGAGACATGAAGATATATGTATTTAGAGACATTTGTCTTTACAATAGGTGTAAATGTTAAGCCTTACATGAATAATAAATACATATTTATTTGTGTTTCAAACTCCTTTGTTTCAATAGGGGTTTCAAAGGTACTTTGCCATTCAGCCCTGGCGACCTATCGGCTCTGAGTTTAATTATCCACTGTGTTTCCCTAGCTTCCGTAAAGTTAATGATATCACCTCTTCTATGTGTAATAGTTATTACTTCTAAAATCCTAAAGACAAAAGAGTGATTCATATCTGTATCATGGACATGTTTTGCCAAGGCATTCTTCATGTTGGCTATCCTAATGTGATATGTGTGTTCCCGAATCCTGTCCCTGAGACATCGATTCGTTTTGCCTACATAGAATGCCTGACAAAGCTTGCAAGATGCTAGATAAACTATATTCTTCGTCATACAATTCCCATAAGCCTTCATACTAAAGTCACCTAGTCCTAAGGGATGTATAAACACTTTTTCTTTCGAAATATAGGAACAGAAATTACATGAATTACAAGGTTCCGTATGGAAGCCATCTATACCTTGTTTCTTGAAATTTAGTTTGGGATAGCACAAGAGGCTTTTCAAGTTCTTCTTGTTCTTATAAATGAACTTCGGTTTGTCTCCAGCTATTTCCCTGATCTTAGGGTCAACTGATAAAATATGCCAATGTTTGGTATAAATGTCTTTTATTTGGCCTATATCCTTAGTATAATATACCGGAAACTTAATACCTTGAGCTGTGCTATTTAATTTTCCAGTAATTCTTGTGTCGTCACTGCCCTGGTTATTCTCACCCCTCAGATCAGTAGAGAAGTATGGTTTGGCCATTGTCTTTCTTAACAGTGGCATCTCATCTGTGATCAACTGATAGTCTCTCACATTATAACATCTCTCATTCAACATCTCCTTGAACTCATCCAGATCTTTCTCGTAGGTAGCATCTATTGGTGTATATCTAGAGATGCGTGCAGCCTGCCCTTTCACTAAGTTCTTATATACGTAACCAGGATGCATACTTTGCCTATGTAGGAGTGTATTTTTATAACACGGTTTGCGGTATAATCCTGTGTTAATCAAGCCGTTGGGCAGCTTCTCCACATATATATCCAAAAAAGAAATACACTGATGAGACCATTCAGAAGTAAAATTTAAAAAGTCTATGTATGTGTTCATCTCTCTCATAAATGTCTCCAATTGTGTGGATGTACCTCTCCAAATGAAGAAGAGGTCATCCACGAACCGTCTATAAAAGGAGACATGTTCCCTATATGCAGTGACGACACAAGAATTACTGGAAAATTAAATAGCACAGCTCAAGGTATTAAGTTTCCGGTATATTATACTAAGGATATAGGCCAAATAAAAGACATTTATACCAAACATTGGCATATTTTATCAGTTGACCCTAAGATCAGGGAAATAGCTGGAGACAAAGCAAAGTTCATTTATAAGAACAAGAAGAACTTGAAAAGCCTCTTGTGCTATCCCAAACTAAATTTCAAGAAACAAGGTATAGATGGCTTCCATACGGAACCTTGTAATTCATGTAATTTCTGTTCCTATATTTCGAAAGAAAAAGTGTTTATACATCCCTTAGGACTAGGTGACTTTAGTATGAAGGCTTATGGGAATTGTATGACGAAGAATATAGTTTATCTAGCATCTTGCAAGCTTTGTCAGGCATTCTATGTAGGCAAAACGAATTGATGTCTCAGGGACAGGATTCGGGAACACACATATCACATTAGGATAGCCAACATGAAGAATGCCTTGGCAAAACATGTCCATGATACAGATATGAATCACTCTTTTGTCTTTAGGATTTTAGAAGTAATAACTATTACACATAGAAGAGGTGATATCATTAACTTTACGGAAGCTAGGGAAACACAGTGGATAATTAAACTCAGAGCCGATAGGTCGCCAGGGCTGAATGGCAAAGTACCTTTGAAACCCCTATTGAAACAAAGGAGTTTGAAACACAAATAAATATGTATTTATTATTCATGTAAGGCTTAACATTTACACCTATTGTAAAGACAAATGTCTCTAAATACATATATCTTCATGTCTCTTCTGATACAATCTAACAAATAGAGGGTAGTTATAGATATTTAGGGGAAGATCTTTAATAATTCAGAATGTGTGCTTAGATGATGAATTTTCTTAGAATTAAAGTTGAAATATGAATTAAATTTTTAACATAAAAATTTTTTTTATATATATCTGTATCAATATATTAATATGTGCACAAGTCTGTATATATTTTTTAAAACTTGGCATGCATATATATACTTTTTATGTATAATTAAGAAAATGCATTTTAGTAATATACAGTTTTTAGTATACAGACTAAATGCAGCAGAGATGTATTATTAATTTTTATAATGAGTAAGTTTTTGTTAATCTGCTGTTCTGCAGAACAAATATACTGTTGCTTTTAATTTTTTACTATAGACGTTTTGTGATGTGTTGTAATTAATTAGCTGGGCGTATTCTAACTATTTGGTTTTCGCGCCTTTTTCAGTATATATATTTGTTAGATATACTTTTGTATGTAAAGGTCTGAAGAAGCTTAACTAAGCGAAAGCGCTAACCTATATTCAATAAATTCTTGCTACCTGTCATTTTGAAGATTGGATTTTTTAGTTAATACTCAACTTTGCATTTGGGCATTAGTTTTAGTTGCCCCTTCATTGCTTTGCTCCTAAGTGTATTTTTCGTTATTAATTATAATAGTAACATACAATGAATTAATAGTTAGAACATTATTAAAGAAGTAGTTTTTTAATAACTAAAATGGGGAATTATTTAAAAATAAGCAATAATTTGAGAATATGGGATAATTTATTTGAGAACAGAGCCTATCTTGAAAATCTTTTCTTTTAGCAGTATAAAAATTATTAGCCCAAAAAGCAATTGTTTTAATAATAGAAGGTAGTATAGGGTTTATATTAGAAGCACAAACCCTCTGAATGTTGACAACCTGTTGATCGACACATATGTGTCAAATGACCATTACAGTGAACGGCCACATCACTGATTATTTTCCAAGGGAAAAAATCGATAGGGCAAATATGAGAAACACAATATAACGCACACTCCCACTAACTCCAAGATTGCACTACAGTGGGGAAAAGGGCAGATTTAATGCAACAGCCAACCGAAATCAATGATGTGACCACTTACTGAAATGGAGTTTAAGCTATTATTGAAATTGATGGATATCATTTTTTAATACTATCTGCAATAGTTATTCATAAATAATTTAACTTGTTGTCTTGAACAATATACTTATTGAATCTACTTTCTATAACTTTAAATTTTTTATTTATTGGTTGGATTGTTGTTTTATTTTCATTAAAGATGAGGAGAGATTTTTTTCTGAAAGTATTCCATGAGTTTGAAGAGGACAGATAGCAAGTTATTACAGTCCTATAGGGTCAATGAAATATCATCTGCAAATAATTGGATTTTAGATGCTAAATTATTACCTAAATGAAATGCCTTGATATGTGGTGAAAATCTGATTAGATTAGCAAATGGCTCAATAACCAACATAAAAAGTAAAGGAGAAAGAGGACATCTTTGTTTAGTTCCTTTGAGAATTTAATTGATTTTGAGGAATATGGACCTATTTTCATATATGCATAAGAATCCTCATAAAGGAATTTAATAAAGATGAATGAAATTGCTAGAAAAGTTGTTTTCTTCTAAAAACCAAAGAAAGATAATTCCAATGTACTGAATCAAAGACTCTGTCATTATCCAGACTTACCACTGTTAACTTTTAATATGTTTTATTTGCAAAATCAATTACATTTAATATCCTTTTATTATTACCATAAGAATTCCTATTCAAAATGAAGCCAGTTTGATCATTATTAACAAAGGATGGAAGAAATTGTCTTAGCCTATTAGTATGTATGGCCATAAATAATTTATAGTCTATATTTAGTAAAGAAATTAGCCTATAGGAAGAGCATTTATTTGAATCATTCTTGGGTTTTAAGATTGAAGATATAATAGCGTACTTCCAAGAAGGAGGAACACTTTTTAGTTCTTTGGTTAACATAAAAACTTTAAGAAGTATGGCTAAGATGCCATTCTGCAATAGCTTATAAAGATCTGTGATAATAACATCAATGCCTGGAGCCTTGTTTAGTTTTAATTTATTAATTTGAGCCTTTAATTCAGAAAATGAAATAGGTTTATTAACAACTTTCATCTGAGTTAATATTGTTTTTTAAGAATTTTTAAATTTATTCCTGAGAATCCAAAGCAGAATTGTTATTGTTTAAAGTACAAAAATAATAACTAAATTCAGCCAAAATATTTTCCAAGTCAGTGACCTTTTTTCTTTTCTTTTGATGAGAAGACTTCTTTAATATGATTGGATTTATTAATTATCTCGGTTCTATTTGCCAACCTATGAACATACTTAGAGTTAACAGAAAAATTAACTAAGTTAATCCTTTCTAGGTTAATCCTAGTTTCATGATTTAAGATTTCCATATATTTATCATTCAGCTTTCTTATCTCTTTAATATGGATTTTATTTGCTTTTGGCTATCAAGTTTTAAGTTATCTATTTTATTTTGTAAGCCCAATAACACTTTATCCCATTGCTGTTTCTTAACGAGAATACCATGACATAATTTTACCACATAGGTATGCTTTTAAGGGATCCCAGGTATAAATCTCAGAAATAGCATTAGTATAATTAATTTCTAGAAAAGTCTGCACATCCTTTATACAAAATTCCCTGATATCTTTTAAGATGGTTATGTAAACAGGGATATGTTTTATAGGAATATTATTATTACGTTTTAAGAGAAGGTCACAAGTTATAGCATTATGGTCAGAAAGTAGGCAAGATATCACTTTTACCTTATGTAGCCTACTATTTATTAAATCATTTCAAATAAAATTCTATCTATCCTAGCCTGTGTACCATGTCTGTGAGAGAAATGGGTAAATAAAAGAGAACTTGTATCTGAGAATTCATATATATATATGATAGTCATTAACACTATGCATTTAATGATTCTTTAGCTGGAGCAGTAATTGTCCTTTTTCAAAAGCATCAGTGTCTTTCTCTATTACGGTACAATTAAAATCACCTGCAAGTATAATGCTGCCCTCTGAAGTCCTAACCACCAGATCTAAATTCTGTTTAACAGTTCTAACCTCTATCCCAGGAATCCAGTATAAATTGATAAGGGTGTATAATTTACTATTAATTTACAGTGTTATTGAGCAAAATATCCCTTTATTATCCTTATAAGAATTAATAATATTAGGTGTTTCTCCATAAAATGGCCACTCTTCTTTTTTTTTCCCTAAAAATAATGAGAACTATTTAAAACTGTGTATGTTTTAGTATTAAACCTATATGTCATTCTTGAATAAATGGGTCCCTTGGAGAAATACAATCTAAGCTTTAAATAATTTAAAAAATTTGTTTAAATTCCCTCTTTTACAGGCATCAGTTAAACCATTAATGTTCAAAGACATGCATTTTATATAAAGCATAAGCAGTATGTTATATAGCTATGAAAAGATGTCATAGCTACAATGTAAAAGTTATACTTTAGAATCATTTTACAAACCAAGACCTGTATGAGTAACACTGCATATAAATTGAAATTCTGAGTGTTCAACTTGTAGATAAAAATAATAATAATAGACACCAAAAAATATAGGTTTCATTAATATTGGACATAAAGTAAAAAAAAAACATTCAAATACCCAAAAATATAGATTTCATTAATATTGGATATAAAGTAAAAAAAAAAAACATTCAAACACCCCATGGAGTCTGAAACTCCTTGTTTGTACAGTATAGCTGAACAAAGAATCCCACACATCAAACAGGGAAGAATGTGAAAGTACATCCTCTCTGCTATTATGAAACATTTGGTAATGTTAAATAACAGTGTAGAAAAAAAAATAAAAATCTCAAATTTCTGTAAAAGCAAAAAGCTTGAAACAATTGTAAGCTTCAGTCAAATTTAACTAACAATCTATAATAACAATCCTAAATGATATATAATGTTATAAAACTAAAGTTATAAACCAAGAGTAAATACCCCTAATGTCCATAAAATCATGAGTGCAATGTTAAAAAATGCAAAGTGCAGTTAGGTTCAAGAAATAATTATGAATACATCATTTACTTCATATCTCATTTTAAATGAAGGAAAATAAATTACTGTAAATATTATGACCTATTTTATAATCTTCTATCTTTATGTAGCTATTAGTCATAATATAATATGCAGTCTAATACACTTCTACAGTACTGGAGAATATGAAATAAAAAGGTACTAAGAACAAGAACTATTTCGATATATAATGAAATATTTCTGTATAAGTTCACATAACTAAGCAGAAGTTATAGAAAAAACATCTATGATTTATAGTTGAGTTAAATGTTCAAGGATTAAAAAGTATGAGACATTACACAACTGCAGTAAAATACCAATCAGTGTTAGTCCCCGAGCTTAGCATAAGTAGATGGATGTACTATAACATAAGAATTGTGATGAATTATCAATATAAACCTGTCATAATATTGCTCAGAATATCTAAAAATTAATGAGTGGCATCACCTGAGTGTGCCAGAATGAAAGTTGAAGAATATGACTGAGGAAATCAAAGAAACTGTCATCTTTGTGACTCTAGAGGTCTATAGTACTTGCATGTCTTCATAAATAATATCCAACACTGAGAAGAAGGGTATTTTCTGTATTACAGAAGACAATTTCCTGGTCATGTTGAATGTGAAATGAATTTGAGGAACATATGATCCTTTCTGCTACCCAACAATTTTCTTGGCAGAAATACTTATAGATTTCTAGAATGATAATCTGTCTTTCTCAAGTGTCATGACACTTTAACGTAAAACAATAACTTGCAAAGTTACAATCAACTAAATTTCTCTTGAAGCATGTACATATTCTAAAACTGTTACCATATAGTACAAACAGTGCAAGAAATATTTCAGTCATTTGAGGTGTTTTAAACACAGCACAGAGAGGGAGAATGTATTATCTGCAACTATTTAATACTCATCCAAATTCCCTAGTCACTAATGTATCTAAAAGACACTGAACCTACTGCTATATGTCACTGAATTCAGTAAAAATCAATAAACTTAAAATAGATCAAAGTTTACTGTATCAGGCAATTTTCCTTTTAGACAAAACATTCATTTGATCTTTGCTTTAGTCTAATACTTTTTAACTTTAATCACTAAGTTTGGAAATTCCTTTAGCTGTTTTTTAACTTATCTGTGAAGTTTTCATTTTCATAGCTCCCGCACATCCGTGCTATAAAATGTACACATTGACACCTACCTTTATTAGCAGAAACTGCTACTGGAGAACACTGCTGTAACAATTAAAACACTTATTATTTTTTAATTACTTAAACCTGCTAATCTCTTATACAAGATCTGTTTTTTTAAACATAAGTTTTAATTACAGGAATACTTCTACAAATAAAATGTCACAAAGCTTTGCAATAGAATAAGGTCACTATACACCAGGGATAAAGATACCCACCTCTTTTTACTGACTGATGTTTAGTAATAAACTTCTCGTGAACTCGGAGGGAAAGTTAAAAACTGTAACATGACAGGATCACTGAACATCATTACCAAATCTATCAGTGGAGCTTTCAGACAGACATAGACAGCTACACTGAGTGACCCACCAAAGCAAAAGCCCTAAAAGCATAGAACACTTACCAAACCTCTTCCTTTACCAAACCAAGACTGATAACCAAAATAAAGTGTCACACAAAGCTACAACAGCCAAAACAAATGTTGCAATGGAAATTTCCATTCAAGCGATATAAGCCGAGCACAAATTCTCACTTCTAACTAACCACATTCCCCAAAGCTCCATAAAACAATCAAACAATTAAAAGTGCTCAGCGCATACCAAATCCACAGAGTCAACCCATCACCTGCATCACAAATTCAATCACAACAAAAAAAACTATTCAACACCAACCATCCAAACATTTCCAAAAAAAGACAAGAACCAAGGCAAATGGAAGACAAATACAAGCATCACAAACCTAACCAAAGTTTCACAAAAGCTCCCTAAAAGCATTAAATATATGCCTGAGAAAAAACAGTGAAAGGAAGGGAAAAAGATAGTAGATTATAAAGGTATAGACAGCATGGAAAGATGAAATACCGACTAAACAAAAACAAATTATCTCTGCAATGTACAACAAAGCATTATTAACTAAGGGTAATATATTAATAACCAAAAATAAGGCACTGGAAGGTTCACCGGAATAAAATCCACTGTTTTATTAATCTCACATGATGATAAAAAAAAGTAAAGCACATCCAGAACGCATTAATGGTATCACCGCATTTTCTTCACAAAAAACTTCTTCAGATGAGCATGCCAACTTCTGAAACCACTTTATATACAAAAACATCCCCAACTAATCAATTAACAATCTGTTATACTTTTAAAAACACAGTGCAAAAAAAAAACTATATACACAAACAATGAAACACAGTAAGTACAGAAGTGTTTCAAACTATATACACAAACCATGAAACAGAATAAGTACAGAAGTGTTTCATTGTTTGCGTATATAGTTTTTTTTGCACTATGTTTTTGAAAGTATAACAGTTTGTTAATTGATTAATTGGGGATGTTTTTGTATATGAAGGGTTTCAGATGTTGGTATGCTCATCTGAAGAAGGTTTTGTGTTGAAAATGCGGTGATACAGTTAATGGGTTCTGGATGTGCTTTATATTTTTAAACATTGTGTGCGATCAATAAAACCGTGGATTTTATTCTGGTGAACCTTCCATTGCCTTATTTTTGGTTATCAGTTTACTTTTGGCACTTTTTCCACTTTCTTTGTTTATTTGTTCTGTTTTGGTAATATATTAATAATCAGATAAAAATATAATATTTAAAATTCTAAAGAAAAACCCAAATCTTACATAAACAACCTAACATTAGGCATTGACAAAGGACATGCTATAAGAATATCAACCACTAATAAACCTATTAATTTAGTTAGTATAAAAAGTTATCATAAAAATTAATGAAAAGGCAACATCTAACTGGCACTAAGCTACTTATGAAATCAAGATATGCTTCATAAGTGAGTAAGACATAAATAGTTTACCTTACTGCAGGAAATTCTGGATTTTCCTTCATAGTCTTGGAAAAAATATCACACCAACCTATATGTATAGAGAATTGAATGTATGAGAAGATGAAAAAGTGAAGGATAATGTATTAACATTAGATGTAAAATAAAGTCATTTGTCCCTTAGTTTCTTCTTTCTTTCATTTGTGTTCCACCCGGGTGTCAAAGCCTATCTTTTAAGGGAAGAGCCAGTCCAATCCATATCCTCATTTTGTGTAAGGATATTATTGACTTTTAAAACAGATACAGATGCAGCCAAATCTTTAAAAGTCTTGGTTTCATCCAGAAGAAACACCTTCAGACTATCTGGAAAGAAGCATTCAATTTTATTCATTTATCTATTTATTTGTTTATTTATTTATTTCTCTAATTAGGGGAAGAAAACATTTCCTTCTGGATATAACTGTAGTGGAATATTTACTGTCAAAACAAATAATCCTATCAGCAGTTTTGATGGAAGATTTAGCCCAGGCAGTTTTGAGAATTAATTGCCATGTGAGGAGAAAAATATGACAATTTAGATCTTGAAGCTGATTTATTTTTTAATGCAGAAGTAGAAAATAGGGACTGGTGTACTCTCTCAGTGCAAAAGACATTGCCAAAGGTAAATTCATAACTTTGAGAAGCCAGGATAAGAAATGTGTTCTGTTATTACCTTCTATTTTCTCCAGAAGACCAAATATTCTGATATTATTTCTTTGTGACCTATTTTCAAGGTCATCATCTTTATTAAGAAGGGATGTATTTTGTTTTAATAATAATTCTATATTGTGTTCATCTTCTATCAATTTCCCTTCTACATCATTTAATAAGTCCTCTAGATGGGAAACCTGGGCTTTTTGCTGTTGTAAAGCTTTGTGTATTTGGTCCGTTTGCTTAGAGCATTTTTCTCTGATGTTATCCAGTTTAGTATCTATTCTGTCCCTCTTCAATGGCAATTCCTGGATATTGCTGAGCGCAGACTGCAGTTCTGT
Source organism: Protopterus annectens (assembly GCF_019279795.1). Lineage (NCBI taxonomy): Eukaryota > Metazoa > Chordata > Ceratodontiformes > Protopteridae > Protopterus > Protopterus annectens. The sequence continues at coordinate 753,904,661 of NC_056729.1, read as the reverse complement.
TTAAAAGAAGAGTTCTGAGAGCTGGTTTTAAGATGGCTCATTTCAAAGTTATTAGTAAAGACGATTTCCAGAAATGTGTTTGACAGGAAAATTTAGGACTTTCAAAAAACTTTTTGGTACTGTCTAGACAATATTTAAATGTATCAGAATTTATATTATAAAGGCTGGTAAGATAGTTTTATCTTCAAATTTCCAGTCAAAGAAATATAAAAATAAGAGAACATTAGAGAACTGCTGCTACCCTGGCAGCATCCTAGCCACACCAACACCCCGGCCTGCCTTTTCCTTGAGCACTGTTATATCTGTTTCAATTCTGAGTGACAAAAAAGGAAATTAATTTCTAAACCAGGCTAGCATATGTGTTTTACCTCTAGTGAAACTTGTCTGCAACAGCTGAAAGTACACAACCCTCAGATCACTTTTTTGTCATGACAAAAGAAGTATATAACAGCAGAGAGGTTAGTCTATCTCATGCCATTCAAGGATGGCATGTGGCAATATGTTACCTTTTTTATTAGGTATTTAGTTCTGTGTGTTTGTCATGAGTTTTTTTGTTAAGTATTTGCATAATCATATTTGAGTCTATATGTAGTAACTGTTGCACAGGTTATGTAATGCAACAATGTTTAATAACATTGTCCATGGAACACAGATGCTATGCTTATGCTGTGTACAGTGGGTGAGGCTGGCAACCCTATCTTGTCAGTTTAGTATGACTACCTTAAAAAAGAAAGGAGAAAAAACACTGGCAATGTAAAAGAAGTTGTTACAGTTGGCAGACATATTCTGCAGTATAGTGTCTACATCAGATAAGATTGGTTATATGAAATAACAAAGGAGTCTAGCCCAGTTTCCGAGTTGTCCTACTGCACTATCTGATTAAATTGAGTGGCTCAGAGTCACACAGTAGCCAAATGGATATTTTTGGGAATCAGGCTCTATACTAAAGGAAGAAGCCTACTAGCAGCATATAACCTTCACCTTCTCTCTGCTATTTAATGAGACTGGCAGTAGGATACTGCCAGTATGACAGCATTTCTTTTTAGATTGGTTATCATGCAAGCTTGGAGTGCAGTATGCCACCATATCAGTCTAATTGTTTGACAGATGGGTAACCAACTGAAATGTTGGGACTCGCTAAAGAAAGCCCTGAAATAAGGAGATTGAATGGTCAAAAAGTGGACTTACTAACACCAAGTGCAAGATGGCCATTTCCTAGAATATCCCCATTTCTCCAAGGTACAGCGATCTTGGAGTTGGTACATATATATATATATATATATATATATATATATATATATATATATATATATATATATATATATGGATTCACTTTCATAACACTGAAAACTCAAAACACTGAAAATGAGAAAACTTCCTAATATAGAAGACCAAAACACTGAAACTTCAAAACACTGAAAACTCAAAACACTGAAAACATATTTCTTACAATTACTGAGTTTAAATAACATAAATCATAGCACTTTCCACCAAGTGTGGTGAAGTGTAATCTTGGAGTTGATATATATATAAGTAGCAGGGGATGTGGGGGGGTGCAGCCCCCACATGGGGGACCTATATTAGAACATCAATGTTTCAAAATATCGAATGTTCTCATATCAAACCCTATTCAGTGAATGCTGAAAATAGCGAAGCTGCAGAAAACTGAATTTTTTCCCAGGGAAAGAATTTGGTTGTCCATTTCTGCCATTTCACTATTTTCAGCACTGTGATGGAACATTACTGGTCGGGTTCAGGTAAGTGTGTGATTGTGTGGACATGAGGGTTAGGGTGGGTTAGGTGAGTTAGGGTTAGGGCACGGGTGAGGTGAGTGTGCGATAGTGACGGACCTTAGGGTTAGGGTTTGGGTTAAGGTAAGTGGATAGTTAGTGGTGTATGTAGAGTTTAGTATAGGGTTAGATGTAAGATTTTAGGTGTATGCGTGTGGATTGCTGTTTGTTTGCTGTGCTTGTGTTGTGTGTATGTGTTTTGGAACAGCAATTTTTTTCCCTAGGAAAAAATTTGCTGTTCTGAATGTTTGATGTTGTCAGCGTTTGCTGAATTGGGCTCGATATTAGAACATTTGATGTTCTGACACTTCGATGTTCTGATATAGACTCCATGGGCGGGTGCAGGGGGCTTGCCCACCTGCTTACACTTGGTGGAAAGTGCTATGATTTATGTTGTTTAAAGTCAGTATATGTATGATATGTGTTTTCAGTGTTTTGAATTTCAGTGTTTTTATGTTTCAGTGTTTTGGATTCAGTGTTTTGAGTTTCAGTGTTTTTATGTTTCAGTGTTATGAAGTGAATCCATATATATATATATATATATATATATATATATATATATATATATGTGTGTGTGTGTGTGTGTGTGTGTGTGTGTATGCATATATATATATATATATATATATATATATATATATATATGTATATGATGAGGAAAGTGGTTGCCCTCATCAAGGGGGAGTGCATGGGGGGGTGCTTGTCCCCCTGCAAAAAAAGAAATTAAAAGGAGGAGAGCAAACTTCAAGATTCACACTTCCTGTTTTTTTTTTTTTTTTTTTTTTGGCTTGCTGCATTTCAAGTGCCAACATTTTAGTATGGAACCCAACAGATGCCACAACGAGAACCTGCACCTGTGACGTTGAGGGATAAAGGGATGTTACAAGCAGGAAGGATGGGCATGCCCTCCTTAGAGGAGTGGGAAAGTCTTTCATGCCCAGAAATTGCTACTGCTCTAATTACACAGCTTGGGCTGGAGAGAGAAGACAGTACTTGAAAAATGTGGCCATGACCTCTGGGAATCCAAGCCAGCATACCTTTAAATATCTTAGTGCAAACAATCTGGACAAAACTTAAAATAATGGGGAGAATGAAGGCTCAACAACAGTGACAGATTTTAAATTTTCCTCTTATAAACTTAGAAATTTGCTAGGATAACAGGATTTGTGTTAGTGTGCATTTTCTGAAGGATATAAAGTCTGAACCTTCAAATGTATGTCATTATTTAGGGACTACAGTACTCCTTGATTTTCCATAAAACCACAAATGTTATGAAGAACAGCTCAAAAATATGAGTTAAAAGTCTGGACATCTGCAAAAATCTGAACAGTTGAGAGGCATGCTAGCCAGTGATGGTAACCTCTGTTAGCTAATGTGACATTGCACTCATTCAAAGAAACAGGAGCATAGGTGGCCCTTTGCAGTCAAACACATGTTCACATCACTACAGTGGGGGCTTAGGCAATAAAATGAAAAATTCTCTCATTGACTTGAAGATTGTGATAGTGTTATACATCATCATGGCTACCTAGATGAAGCCCCTCCCCAAAACTGCAATTCCTGATTGAGGGGGTCTCGATTTTCAGCAGGCATAGGGGTATTAATACAAAATATCACCTGACAAGGCTGATTCAATGTTTGTGCGGCATCATATATGTGTTGCTGTAGCCTTAACAGTATCAAAATTTTTCAGTGATTCTCACAGGACTATACATTTCTCTATGTACCCCAGAAAAACAACTTGACAATACTGCACTGCCAATATTTCTGTATTGCTAATAAGTAGCCATGGAGCATTAATATAGAGTGTGACAATGGCTACATGGTACTTTTGTAAGACTTATGCATGTCAGCACTGCTTGTTAGGAACATGGCACTACTGAGTAACACCTTCTGTAAACCAGAGACAAATGTTACATCCTATTTATGTTTCTTGCCATGTGGTACCTGTCTGGTATCCCTTTAACAGAGCAATATTCAAGAGCTGTAGTTTCACATGACTGATCTTTGCAGTCAGTAGGATGTAGTCTATATAGTTTATATCACCAGTATATCAATTAATGTATATTGTATATTTGTTCATTTATTTCATTACGCGTGTCTATTCACATAGTTTTTCTTGTGCTTCAGCATGGTTTGCATATCAAATGCAATAAGATGATTACATTCACAACATGGGTAGGCTCTTCTCTGCAGGACTGGTGCACCATATCCATCCTGCCAGGAATGTATATACTTTGGGCAGTTCTGCAATCTCATGTCAACAGTAAACAACATGAGTACTGCAGCAGTCAAACATTTACCATGAGAAGCATTAAGATCTGTAGTATAGTTTGTGGAAGTCTCAGCATGTGTTGTCCAGTCTCCCATGCTTTGTAGTGCCCTCACACTGAAAACTCTCAACCTCTATGTGTAAAAAATCTCGACAAAGCCAAAAATGAAGGGGGGGGGTCAAAGACCTGAAATCAGGGAGAGATTTTAAATATTGTTCATTCTTTTTCCTGATTAGGGGTCGCCACAGTGGATCACCTGTCTGCTCATGACTGGCAGTGAAGTTTTACAGTGTTGAGTTACCAGCTCAGCACCCAACCTTCCACAGAAGGCACACACACACACACCTTGGGCCAATTTAGAGTGTCCAATCCACCTACTGAATTGCCTTTGGGATAAAACCGGAGCACCCAGAGGAAACCCATGTGACCACAGGGAAGAGATGCAGACTCCACATAGAAGGAACCCTAGCCGAGGATCGAACCAGAGAACCTTTTGCTGTGAGGTGACAATGCTAACCACTGCACCACCGTGGCTACCTTATTTTAAATATTGTTCATATAAACTTATAAAGTTGCTAGAATAATACCTTTTAAATTAGACTTGAAAACACAAATGTATGTCATTGTTTAGTGACTTCAAACCTCAATGATTTGCTAGAAAACCACAAATGTTATGAAAAACAGGCAAAAAATATATGGCAAAGATCTGGACAACTGTGAGGTGTGCCACACAATGAGTTGCACATCTACACTGATATTTGTTGGTGTATATCTGTTATTCCACCATTATTCTGTGAAGCACTGGCTAACATTTATTTCTGCATACTGTTTTACTGTGTTTCACAGAGAGTATGTTGCCCCAGAATCAGTCATAAATAGATGAATGCATCATACTATCTGCTTATCAGTACTTCTGATTTAATTTATTTCTTCACTTGTCCTTATTTACTCTCTTAAGCTTTCCTATGCAGTATGCTTATGTTTGAATTATTAGTCACATACCATCTTATGATGCTTTGATCTACTGCAGTGCGTATCTGACTTCTGAATCCTGCCATCTGGTCACTGATGTAAGTGACTCACATCCTAACAGTAGATTAGACATTGAAGACTGGCTGGGTAGGGAAGGACTGAGTGACCAGTTAAGTAATTTCATTCTTCTGGGAAGGGGGGGTTTTGATACATATAAAACATTATGAGGTGGCCCTCTACACATGGATATAGGTATAAACATGTGGACCCATGATCTGATTTTTCTTTTTTTTCATTTTGAATTGTATTCCTTTTCTAATGTTCTGCATTAGTTACTATCCCTTAGTCCAAACCTAACTGTGGTATTCTGTCTCTGTACTTAGAACACAATGAACAAAGAAAGTCTGTTTAAATCCACATAGATATTCAATCATGATTCAAGAATGACTTAGTGAATGCCCATTCAGTCATGACCAGAAATCCATCAGCTTCAAATAAAATAATTTTATATGGGGTTCAAGAAAATGTTACATGTGGGTCAAAAACTCGCCATAACCTTCATGCATTAGACAATGCCTTTTGTAGTACTATTAATGTAACCAATTCAAAGGTCATCAACTTCAGATTTGAGTTAAAAATTGTTTTATCAGAAGCCTTTTGAGCTGTCAAGCATAAGAAAATTAATTTTGAATGAGTCATAGCCAACTGAATAAACTTCTCATATGTACTACTACCAGTACATCTATATGCAGCTGTCATGATCCCAATACAATGTCAGCACCATCTGTGTGAAATGGGTTCCTTATCCTCAGTTTATTTGCTGTGGCTATTGTGAAATGTTTGATAACTGAGGAAGTCTGCAAGTTCAGGCATGAATGAAAGCATTTGCACTATTGATACTGTTAAGCAAAGGTTAGTTTAGTACATTGATTTCAGCATGGTCTTTATATTTTCTGCTGGTTATTTTCATGAAGAGAGTATTTATTGGCCGGTTGAAACAGCCTCCTCATCCTTGGTCTATTCCCTGTGACTGAACATCAGGCCTTAGTTGTACTAGTCACATTCGGGCCTCAAAAAAGTAAGGAGATATGCCAGCAAGCCAATATCATATTTCCATGTGTAGCTCAAAGTAACAAAACATCTGATACTGCCTAATTCTTGTTTTGCTTTTATTTGACACAACTTGGCACTTGGGCAATTTTCACAGCTAATTTTTACTGAAAGATGTGTATGATTTGATTTGAAGTTCATAAAAATGCATTTGTCACACAACTCTACTTCTTCTGATTTGACTAGAAGGCAACAGGCCAGAAGGAGTGGCATGAAAGATACTTTGTATACATCAGGAAATGTCACATATAGTAGTAAAATTATGTCTCACAAAAATAAAATAAAATAATATACACACACATATATATATATATATATATATATATATATATATATATATATATATATCCTTATTCACTGTACAGCAGGGGAATGTTTTCTGTTATCTATGCCTATAATGCATACGTTAAGTTGCAGAACCATCTAAAGTTTTCAAACTACACCTTACACATTTAGATAAGAGCCTGTATAGGTGTTGCAGACCACTGACTCAAGCATGGCACCAAGCAGTCCTTTACTTACTTTTATCAAATACCCAAAGATACGCAGATGAAGTGCATGAATCAGTCACAGCAAAACATCAAATATTCATCATCTGTATTGTATGTTCCTACATGTTGCAATGATATAAGAAGTTCAACTGTTTTCTGTTACAATAAATATTTGATGATACATTTAGTTCCCAAGGAGTTGTTGAAAACTCTTCTGTTCTTGAATGCCTTTGAACTATCCTCTGTAAATATTTTCTTTTATAATTAGTAGACTCTAACAAATTTGGCACATGTGCTAGCTTTAGCTTAACTACACATTTAGAATATTTTGCTTATTATATGATGACTACATATCCTCAGGTGTAAACAGAAAGTGTGAGACAAAAGTGAATCATGATCATTAACAGTATCATGTAGAATTGAACACATTGTCACTGTCACTGGAAACTGATACTGCAGAGTTGCGCATATATCTCTGCAGAAAGAAAGCCATGCCATCTCTATGTAGAGTGTGTGTGTGTGTGTGTGTGTGTGTGTGTGTGTGTGTGTGTGTGTGTGTGTGTGTGTGTGTGTGTGTGTGTGTGTGTAGAATAGTACACATTGTTACTGTCACTTGAAACTGATACTGTAGAGTTGTGCATATATCTCTGCTACTATCTCTATGTAGTGTGTGTGTGTGTGTGTGTGTGTGTGTGTGTGTGTGTGTGTGTGTGTGTGTGTGTGTGTGTGTGTGTGTGTGTGTGTGTGTGTGTGTGTGTGTGTGTGTGTGTGTGTGTGTGTGTGTGTGTGTGTGTGTGTGTGTGTGTGTGTGTGTGTGTGTGTGTGTGTGTGTGTGTGTGTGTGTGTGTGTGTGTGATGCACAGTACATTCTTACACTGATTTTATTTATTTATTTTGTATATATTTATGGAGGGGGTCAGGTTACATGGTATCCCTTTTCAAATATATAGTTCTTCTAGAATCAGTCATTTCTGCTTGACTCTAATGAAACTTTGTGTAGAGAGAATTACTTCACTTAATTCTATCTGTAATGGACTGGTCAGATTTATTTTAAACATGGAGCTGTATTAATAAAATTTATTTACTGACCTTCCAGTTCCTAAAATTTCCACAAAATACTGATGAATGACAATGACAATCCAATAACTATCTCCTTTTTGTGCAGACTTTTGTTACAAAAGGTGAAACAGAAGAAATTGTGCTTTCTTTTGCTCATCCAAAGTTTTTGGCAATGATATACATGCTGCACAGAAAATCATCTAATGCTCAGTATTTGGATTGGCAGAGTTTTAAGTTTATATGTTTCCTAGCCTGGAAATCCCACTGGACAAAGTATCCCTTTTCAGGTGTGACCCAGGAACACTATCTGGTTTAGTAACTTGCTCAGAATCACATATTAGACAAATGGAGCAGGTAGCAATCAAACACTGTTCCCTTAATTACAGGAAGCAGCTAATTAACAGTTCAGTACCATAACCCTTTCTGTTAACCGCCAGAGTTCAAATGTGAGCTGTAGAAAGGATGTAGTAGTATAATGACACAGGCACACTACACTGCTCCAGTGATGACACAGCTCTTAAAAAGAGTCACTGTAGTGGTAGTGGCTGAGGTGAATCCAAATTTGCAGAAACATATGTTGTGACTAGGCTGGGGAAGGAATGTAAGAGGCGCACCCCATGACAGCCATTATGGGTGATGGGTATGAGGATGCTGCACTCACAATCATGAAGTTTGACACAGCAAGTATGTTGCAAGTTATTGGCTGTGTATTTCTGTGATGTGGTGGACAAAAAGTTCAGATCAGATCACTGACAATGTATGCAGGGCCAGGGGGGAATATGAGTATGCCAATCAGTTACAGCATATATAAAATGAGTGGATGGATGTTGTAATATTTAATAATGTATGTGAGAGGAGAAGTTGTCAAAATAACCACTGTCAACTAAGAGAATTGGCATAAGTCACCTGCTGGAAAAGCAAGAGATAGGGACATAAACATATAATTCTTATTGCTGATAGAGCAAGGAGGAGACCAGCGGTCCATATCACCAGTTGGATGAATAGAATCATGCCATGATTGCTGTCCAGCTCTGGAGAGGAGATTCAGAGCATCAGCTATTGCTGACACATGCAGAAAGGTTTGTTGTGACTGCACCTAGCTGTTTATTTTTGTACTTGCTAAAGGGAGATGCATCAGTGCAATGACAGGCTCCAATTATTCTGCTGTTGCTAAATAACCAAAGGAAGGTCATTTTAGAAGAAAAATACAGATGCATTTCAGAATGAGCACAGCTATATACAAATAACACAGCTCCACATATCACATATACCTTAAATTACTTTGCATAACCTTTGTAAAATGCTGTTGCAGTGTTGTGAGAACTTGAGACCTAAGTCACTTGTATCCTTGATGTACCAAATGGAAGGTGCAAGCTTAGAGAAAGGTCCTTGGAGTAGATAGCAGGGATTTATGAATCTTAGCATATATACTAGTACACAAAAACAATTGTCCATGTTCTTGGAGTTTAAAACATTCCTCTCTCTATAAAACAATCCCTATATAGATACCCATGTGTAAAGCATGTCTTATGTGTTTTTCTCATTTGCTTGGCATTTCTGTGCTACTCTGCTTCCTTGGTACACACCACATTGAAATTCTATTACCTTTGCAATGCATTCATTAAGAATTTGTCTCCTGGCATTTACATCATACTGACCATTACAGTTAAGGTCTAAAACAGAAAACATCCACAAAGAAGTTTCATTGTACTCCTGGCTAACTCCTTCCCATTTAAGAAAAAAAATGTGTGTGTGTGTGTGTGTGTGTGTGTGTGTGTGTGTGTGTGTGTGTGTGTGTGTGTGTGTGTGTGTGTGTGTATGCGTGTGTGTGTGTGTGTCTGTCTGTGTGTGTGTGTGTGTGTGTGTGTGTGTGTGTGTGTGTGTGTGTGTGTGTGCGTGTGTGTGCGTGTGTGTGTGTGTGTGTGTGTAGCAGACCACAGTGATACTTGTGACCAACAAAGTTTGAGAATCCTAAAAAATCAGGAAAAATACAGTGTAGACAAGCTCAGTTGCGACTTTAGAGTAATCATGCACTTAGAATTTGTTTAGTAGTCAAAGCTTCTTTATTGAAAAACCAACAGATGAGTACTTTCACCCTTAAAATAACTCTGTTAGTCAGCAGCTTTGTTACTCAAAAGTACCAGTGTTTCCTGTGTTCTGTTGTTTTTCCTTACAGGAGGGAGGCATCTTAACCCTCTAAGGCTGGAAAACTACTCACTACAGGAATCTGTGCTTTTTATCTATCAAATCTATCTATATATGTCTAGCTGTCTAGCTATCTATTACATGTAGGTTAGAACGCTTTACTCTGTAATTGAGGCTACAGTGTCAGGAAACCTAATACCATTGGCTGTCAGATGATATGAATGCAAGATTCCTACATCTAATGCTTAACAGACAAGGCAAATTAAACATGATTTGTAGCTAAAGAAGAAAAGGCTTTGTTGAAGTACTCTAAAATTGTAAATAAGTGATTGAGATGGAGTCAGTCGAAAGAAAATTACTGGCAGTCTACCTGAACATTTTGAGTGCAAGCAGTAATTTTAAACACTTAGCTTATGCATGCATCATCATGTGGAGCAAGAAGGTTCAATGGAGTCAGATTTTTGCAACACATGGAAAATATAAGTATCATTTTGTGAAGAGATACTAATATCAATAAAATCTTCATAATTTTACCTATCATTAAACTCTTGGAAGCAGCTAGCAGCAGATCGCTCCACAGCAGTTAATATGGTAGTTATTTAGCTTTGCTTTATTGTAATAAAGAGAGACCATATATGATTATGCCAGTGTGTACCAATAAAGCTGTCGATGGATATGTTACTTGTTCTAGCTTTCAGGTTCAGTTATTTCCTGCCATGTGGTTTCATCTCAACGTTAAACAAACAGGGATGCAAAAAAATTGTTGCTCTTGTAACAAAATGAAAAAAGCAGAATCGTGTATGCAGTACAGTTATAATCTGTTTTCACAAGTGCAACTAAAAACCTTCTAGTATGCATATATCTACTTACAAGTATGAATAATACCATCTGGTACAAAATACTGAATGGAAAATGGACATGTGGAGAGAGTATTATTCAAATTAGTTAAATTAAAATAAAATTTGACAGCTAATTGTTTAGAAATGACTGAAGATTATATTTTAACAAATAATATTCTTGTCAGACGTTAACATTGTGAGTGTTTATATCACACCCAAGAATTATAAGAAGGAAGGAATTAAAGCATAGGAAAAAGAGATGAGGTGGTAAAATCATGCTAGTCAATGTTGAATAACAAATTATTACAAAAGGTGATTTAATGCTCCATTAGGATGTCAGAAACTATTTTGGATGTTTAATGATGAAAAAAGGAAACACTATAAGCTGATAAAAGAGTTGCCACTTACCAAACAAGTTTGCTGAAAATTATCAAAATGTATAATTTCAAAATAAAAAAATGGAGAAAACAGTGAAATGATACAGGAATGAAATGTTAGAGGGAAAGCACAGTCAGAAATAGACTGTATTATTACCTCCAATGGCTTTAAAGATATACATTTAAATGCCTCCAGAACGATTTTCATTCTTAAACATAATACAGAACCTGAAATCCCTGGGAATTATAGACCCATATCTTTAATTAATTTGGACATGAAAATTCTGGCCATGGTCCTAGCTAACAGGCTGAAAGCTGTTATCTCTCACATCATCTCTCCTGTGCAATCTGGCTTTATCCCGGGTAGACAAACTAACGATCAGACTTTACTACTGGAAGCCATGATCCACCATTCTAATTTAGCCAAACACCCCATGTACGCCTTAGCGGTAGATGCATCCAAGGCATTTGACCGTTTGAGCATGAATTTCTTATTTGCCGCTCTACCCTTCTTTAACATTCCAATCTCATTTATAGACAAAATAAAAACCCTTTACTCCACAGCGTACACCACTATACATATCAATAAAAACTCATCTAACAGAATTAACATGGTGAATGGAGTCAGACAGGGTTGCCCCCTTTCCCCTCTTCTTTTTAACTTATATATGGAACCTTTATTCATGCTTCTCAAACAAGCCACTTTCCTCCACCCACCTAGTATTTATAACTTAAAGATTCCCCTTTCGGCATATGCAGATGACCTTAATATATATTTCACTCTTCCTGACTCTGACCGAAATAAAATATTATCTGCAATTAATACATTTTCCAACTTAGCGAACTACAAACTTAATAGGGAAAAATCTTTAATTTTCCCCCTAAACATACACTCTAGATTGCCTAATATAACTTTAGAATCAGGGATCAAATCGAAAGAACAGCTTCATTATTTAGGTATACAATTCTGCCTAAATAACCATAACTACTTTCAGGATAATGTTGTCAGGTATTGGTCAAATATTCAAAACGATATCAATAGATGGTCTAGGCTTAAGCTTCCTTTCTTGGCCAGAACCACAGTGATTAAGATGAACATTCTTCATAGGTTCATAGGTTTATACTAGGCTATCTGCCCCAAGGCATTTATAAGCCTAGCCCGAATTTTTGTGGCTTACGCCACCCCTTATATGAAAAAATACTGTACCCATTAGTTTGTTGTGCCTCTGTCCAGCAGTGACACAGAGATGATTCCCGGGGTAAACCTATGATCTCCCATCCACAGGTCAAGATTTCTCTTGAACAGAGCCAGCGAGGTGCTCTGCCTCACATGGACCGGGACTCTATTCCACAGCATAGGGAGTCTCTGAGTGATAAATCTATCCCTCCAGCACATCCTATTTATATCCGTGCTAAGGTTTAAGTCGCTTGCTCTAGTGGTTTTGGTGGATTTAGATTTTTTGAGGTGGAGCATGTCCATTAATTCCGGGTTGGACATAGCCTTGTATGTCAGGCACATGTCACCTCTGAGCAGACGGTATGTGACTGAATAGAGCTGGAGTTTCTTCAATCTGGCAGCATATGACAGATTTTGGAGTCCCTTTATCCTTTTGGTGAGAAACTTTTGGGGTCTCTCCAATTGCTGCAGATGTCGGGCGAGATACATCCCGAATGGGGCATTGTACTCGATCATTGGTCTGATAAGTGAAGAGTACAGGGGAACAATGACCTCACTAGATCTGGATGTGAATCCCTTCATGATCAGGTGGGCAATGTAGAAGGTCTTTCTAACCACTTTAGCAACGTGAGTGTCAAAAGAAAGGCCACTGTCAACCTGGGCCCCAGGTCCCTGATAACCTCTTCTGTGCTTAGTGGATTGCCACCTATATGGTAGCTTGGGGTTACCTTGTTTTTCCCGAAGGGTATGACTATACATTTTTTGGCGTTTAACTTCAGGCCATGGCTCTGGCACCAGCTATCTGTTTCCGGGAGTCCCTTCTGAAGGATATCCATGTCCGATGCACTTTCCACTATGGCCCAGTTTGCAGTCGCCTGCAAACTTTGTCAGCCAAAGTCCTCCCATGTTGGCCTGTACTTCTGAGAAGTAGATGCCGAACAATAGGGGCCAAGGACCGAGCCCTGTGGGACACCACTTGTGACCGGCTTGGAGTCTGACATAGCGCCAGCAACTCTAACCCTGTGGGTTCTGTCCTTAAGCCAGTTTGCAACCCATCTTGTGACATATGGGTTTACATTTAAGCTGGTAAGTTTTTCTACAATACCCGAGTGGGGTATTGTGTCAAAGCCTTTGCAAGGTCAAGATAGGCTGTATGGACTGCCTTTCCTCATCAATGGCCTTGGTGACTGTTTCAAGAAGTCGACCAAGTTCAAAAGGCATGATCTTCCCTTGACGAAGCCAAACTGGGTCGGGTCCAATGTCTGCAAGTCCCCTATATCTTTGTTTATGAGCTCCATTATGATCCTCTCCATAGCTTTGCAGACTAGACTTGTTAAGCTTATGGGGCGGTAATTACCAGGGTCCGTAGAGGCACCGCCTTTGTGGAGTGGGACCACAGTTGCCGTACGCCACTCCTTGGGCACGTATCCTGTGGTAAGGCTGAGATTAAACAGCTGCCTTATGTGCGGGTTTAATTCCTCATTTAGCTCGTGTAGCACACAGCCGGGGACACCATCCGGTCCCATTGATGCTGTGTTTTTAGCTTTAGAGAGAGCAGCTTTCACCTGCGCATTTGAGATGTCTGGGAGGCTACACTCCACTGGGATAGTTATCTCTCCTTTAGGGGGGGAGAGGGGGGTGAAGTTTGCACTGAACCTGTCTGCCAGTATGTTGGCAACGTCTGTGGGTTCAGTGATTTTTGTATCATTTTGGACTAATTCTGAGCATATCTGAGAGTTTCCACCCAGGTTCCTAACATAGCTGAAAAAGGCCTTATGATTGTCCTTTGAATCAATGGCAATTTTTCTCTCAAAATTGGCCTTTGTTGATTTTATGAATGCTCGTATTTTTTTACTAATAATGATCAGGGGTGACTTCCCTTTTATGAATTTTGTTCTATCATGTAATAGCTTTCTCCTCTTATTGTAAAGTTTGTTAATGGCTGGGGTCCACCAGACTGGACGTTTGCCCTTTGTGGAAAGAGTCTTGGTTTTATTTGGGATTGCCTGATCCATGCAGTCCTGGAGGTGTTCATAGAAGGCATTTGTAAGGGCTTCAGCAGCTTGGGTTGTGGTTTCCACTGTCTCAGGGGCCTTGAAGGATACCACACCAGTCTTGAGTAGTGTGAAGTTTGCTTTAGAGAAGTTCTTCACTGTGGTCTTTTTTGTTTGGGGTGGGGGCGGGATGTGGATTTCCAGTGAGATTAGTTTATGATCAGATCTCACCAATGAGGGATATACTTCCGGTGTGGAGCATTTTGTCCCCATGTTTGTGATAATGAGATCTAGTATATTTTTTCCTCTCGTGGAAACAGTGACTAGCTGTTCCATGGCATTTGAATTTATGAACTCCAGGAACAGTTGGGCTAGAAAGTTAGGGCTTGAGTAATGTTCCCAGTCTATATTCGGGTAGTTGAAGTCACCCAATATGACGGTGTTTGGAGATACATTTATACCCTCCAGTGTCTTCAGGAAGGCTGTGTGGGGTTCCTGAGTTTGAGAGGGTGGCCTGTAGCATGCTACAATTTGTAGAGCAGTTTTGCCTACGGTTAGTTGCACCTGGATGGTTTCCGAAGCTTCGTGCGTTGCCACCAACCTGGAGGTGTGGGTATCCTTTATGAATATGGATACACCCCCTACTTTTGTGGTGTGGTCCGGGTTTTGGGGCCGGAACGCATGATATGAGGTAAAACCTAATAGTGCCGGGGTGCTCTCAGGAGCCTTGAACCAGGTTTCAGTTACAGCACAGACATCGATGTTCTCCATACTGAAAAGGGCCTCGAGTGCATGCATTTTGAGATTTAGACTTCTGGCATTGAGCAGCATTACCCTCAGTTTCTTCCCATTTTTGTTTTCTAGGGTGGTAGGTTTAGAATTTGAGCCTTGCCTAAAAACTTCCTAGACTGTTATATCTGTTTCGTTCAATCACCAGTATTTTATATAACAACTTTTTTAAAAAAGTTATATCTTCTATCTCTAGATTCGTATGGGCCCCTAAATTGGTCAGGATCAGTTACTCTAAACGTATGTATCCTAAAGAGCAGGGAGGTCTGGGCCTACCTGATTTTAAAACTTACTATGAAATAATCAATGCTAGTAGGGTATTAAAGATTACGTCCTATCATAAAGACAAGTACAGGTGGGCCCCGCATTGGGTGATCCTGGGTAACAATTACATTAAATCATTAAAATTTAGCCCTGCAGCACTTCCATTTCTAGATGAAGCAAACATAGGCATATTGAAACGTACAAAAGGTCTATTATATAGCATAAAATCCCTTCAGGCTCTGTTCAAATACTTGAATCTTTCCCATTCCTACATGACATTACAACCAATTCATCTCAACCCCAACCTTAAATTGAATGGGCACATGTTAAACTTGGTGCAATACCCCCTCCTTTTGAATACCTCTATCTCGGATCTCTTCCCCTTCAGACATCAGACAATTTCTAACCTAAGAATCAGTTTGAATTTGCCCAAGAATTACCTGACCATGCTACGACAGGTTAGAGAGTTGACAGGAAAGTACCTAGACCACCCCCTGGTCTCGGATGAAGATATTTCAGCTTGTAGAACATTAAAGAAACTTCTGCTCAGTGAGAAAAAGATGACCTCAAATGCATACAAGGTTATCATGTCACTCAGATATCAGAATGAGTTCATTATCTCAAAATTCTGGTTAAAAAGTAACCCTACCATAAACCAAAGCTTAATATCACAGGCTATAAAACAAAGCTCTAAAACCATTCCCTTCAATAAGTTGAAATATACTCAGCTGATGATTCTGAACAATGCGTATTTTACCCCTGAAGCATTAAGTAAGATCTACCCTAATCAATCCCCTAAATGCTGTTATTGCTCGAACCAAACTGATGATATCCTTCATCTGTTTTGGAGTTGCAAGTGTTCCTATAAGCTTTGGTGCGCCTTGAGAGTGATACTTGAGAAAATCGGTTATGAAAAATCCACCCTCTCATGGGAATTTACCATTCTGCATATTCCACCTCCGGGTGTATCTGAAAGGAAATGTAAAGTACTGATTCCCATTTTCATGTTAATTAAATATTACATTTCCGTTAATTGGAAAAATAGACACTCCCTCTCTTGGGAGGGTTTTAAACACATAGCTATTAAACACCTCAAGGCTCACAAATACTTGTTTCACAATATTAAGCACAAGCCAATTATTAAGGAATTTTGGGGCATTCTATCTGATCATATACTTAAATGAGTTTTTCCTTTTCTTTTTTTTTGCTCCTTTTTGTATGGACAGTATCTTTTTATACCATACTGTGAACAACTTATATAACAAGTTCCTGGGCAATGTAGAACTTGTATATAGTTGTAGTTTTTTATGTAGTTGTTATGTAGGATATTCTGCTTAATGGTTTTGTAATTTATCTTCCTTTATGTATTTTTTTTGGTGTTCATTGATGTAACTGTTTTTCTGAAAATTACAATAAAGAGAATTATATAAAAAAAAAAAAAAAAAAAAATAGACTGTATTATATTGGGAAATTATGTAATTATGGATTACTTAGCTTGCTTTGGTTTTAACAAAAAAGAAAATTGATCGCTTTGTAGTTGAGATTAAGACCAAAACACATCAATAACAATATACAAAATAAGTAGCTGAACTTGAAATAGTCAAAAATGTGTTAAGAAAATTAGAGATTATTAGAAGAAATAAGAGATAACATTTGCACAAGACAAAAGAAATAATTAAAAGTAATAATTAAAAACATATATAAGATGTGTTTCATAATGAATGTTTATATATGGAAAAAAATTACAAAATTTGAGGCAATGGATGAAAATAAAGCAATGAGAAAATATGAACAATGACACCGTGGCATAAAAAGTTAATAAAGGCAATAAACAAATCCAAATACAGCAGCATTGGAAAGTTTTTGAGGGAATGGATGAAAATAAACAAAGCAATGAGAAAAAAAAATATGAACAATGATGCAGTGGCATAAAAAGTTAATAAAGGCAATAAACAAATCCAAAGCAGCAATGGAAAAATGTTATATAATGATAAATAAAAAAAATGATAATGTATTGTGGCTAATGATATCACAATGATTTTGAAATATTGGAACAGGTAATCATTTTATTAGTAGTTTAGAATGGATTAGATACTTAAAAAGAGCTTTCATTATAAAGGTTCTGAGGAGGAAAATTGATAACGTAAATGATAGGACAGTTAGAAAGTTATATAACTATCAAAACATTTATTTTTATTTATTTTTTTATCTACTGTTGACTGGATTATTCTCATTGGGTTAGCAGCCTCTTCCCAAAGCAGACCAAAGGGGTATTTACATTACTGAGGAAAATCTGGCCAGGGCATCAGGGAACGTCTACTTTTTTCTGCTATATAAAATAAGATTTTTTACATCCACCTGAGATACCACTGACTCAAGAAAATGGGACCTCAGTTTAACAACACATCTACAGGATGGCACACTCAGGAGTACAGTGCAGCAATGTCAAAAATCAATCTACCTTATGTGGGAAAATAACTCACAGCCTTCAGCACTAAATGTGAGATTGCTACCTGTTGCACCACTGACACATTTGACTCATTTATAAGGAATTAGACCAACAAACAACCAAACAATAAACTGCAGGGATTATACAGAATAACAAATGAATTATTTAAAATATGTAGAAATATGGCAAAATATCTTGTTCATTTCTATAAATATTTTGGAAGGAAAATAAAGATATGAAAACATGGACAAGACAATAACTTATTCTAATATTTACGAATGGTAACAGGAAACATGTAGGAATGATTCATCCAATAAAACTGCAGGATACAAATCAAAAATGTTTATATCTAATATAGTGGAAGAGTTTAGGAGAGAATTGTCAATGTTAGGATTCTTTAGGAAACAATATGCATGTATTGAAATATATCAGCAGCAAATGCTTGTCCTGTACTACAACAGTTAATTAAATATGCCAAATTAAGAAAGGAGAAATGATGAACCATTTATATTGATTTAGAAGCAACATTTGGCAATATTATTAACATAATACTATGTAAGATTATGAGTCAAAAGAGAATTCAAAAAGATTTAAAAAGGTAAACATCTGACCTATACACTGAAAGTTAGTCAACCATTTATTGGTTGCAAGAAGAAAATATACAAAGGAATTACATATTCAAAAAGGAGGCAGACATGGCTGTGCATCAACCATGTGCCTGTTCTTACTCTATGAAGGTGAGATTATTTATAAAGCTATAAAACTGGTTTCAGATAATCTAAAACTGGAAAGGAGATATGTCATATTACTGCATATGCTAATGATATCAATTCATTGTCATTAAGTTTATAGGGACTAAAGACATTAATGGATTCTCCAGAAAATAATTTCATTTAAATGTAAATCACGGCAACACAAATATATAAACTATTATATAAAAAGTAAGGTGAGTAAAACAGAACAGGCAGTAAATTATACAAACACCCGGGAGTACACTTTCCATACAATACTAAATGGATAACCCATATAAAATATACAATAATTCAGTTTGATAAAATTGGATGGGATTTAATAAAATTTGATATACAATATGAATGGATTTGTTCTACACCCTTGTCAATGGCAATGAAAATATAGACACAATACAAGGCTTATTATTAAGAATAACATCTGAGCCAAGACCAAAGTCCTATTTTTTATAAAAAAGTAGCTTATTAAAACATTACCAAAACCATGTACTGCATGCAAGAACTATGATAGATAATAGAGTAATATCAAATTGGTTAAAAAAAGAGAGAGAAGATATTTCAACAGAGTTTTTCAGGACAGAAAATTTGGCTTCCTGTTGAAATGTCAGGACTTCCAATGCTGAGACCCACCATAATGAGGGAAAAAAAAGACTGAAAATGCAGGAGAAGGGACAAAAAGAAAAAGAATATTGAACATTGCTCTTCTCTTTTAAACTTTATTTAGAAGGAGACCAAGCCCCTCCTCCCCCTCCAAAAGGATATATACCAATTTGAGATCAGCATACATTGGAGAAAAGAATTATATTCTGAGAAATGACAATCATAGACCTAATATATGTAAGTCCAATCTTTGGCCATTCAGTTATCCAGGGGAATGTGATAATCAAAATGTCATTTTATTTCTGACACATAGTAAAAAATCAAGCCTAGAAGAAGCATAGTCTTGTGTACTTGAGACATTACATCAAAATAAGATCATCATCATCAGCCCCCCTTTTCCCATTTTCTACATGGGGTCCGGGAATCGTGTTAACTGCCACCATTTCTCTTGATTCAATGCCACACTCCTGCCTTCTATGACACTCATGCCTGACTGTCACAGATCTTCTTTCACACAATCCATCCACCTCTTTACTGGACTTCCTTGTTTCCTCTTCCCTTCTTCCTGACTGTCCTAAATGTTCCTCACCAGATTGACTTCTGCTTTTCTGCATGTGTCCAAGCCACCATAATCTGTTCTCTTTCATCTTTTCTGCAATTGGAGGTACTTTGGTTTCTGCTCTTATGTCCTCATTTCTTCATTAGTCTCACAGTATGCATCCTACCACCTTTCTCAGACACTTCATTTCCATCACTTTTAGCTTCTTCCTCTGCCCTGCCTTTACTGCCCAGTTTTCTGTATCATGCAGTAGTACTGGTCACACCACTGTCTTGTGCACCTTAAGTTTCAGCTTCGTTGGCATTCTTTTGTCAAAGACTACACCTGACACTCTATGCTAGTTGGCTGCAGCCCCTCTGATTCTAACTTTGACCTCTTCATTCAGACTTTTCTTCTCCTCGACCACCCCTCCTAGATACTTGAAGCTATTTACCTGTTCCACTGTCTTCCCTTCTGTCTCAATTCTCAGCTTCTTCTGATTTCCCCAGTTTGCTGCCATTACCACTGTCTTATCTGTGCTTAGTTTCAGTCCATGTGCCTTCAGTTTTGCATTCCATTGCTCTATACTTTTCTGGAGTTCTTGCTCAGAGTCTGCCTGTAATGACACATCATCTGCAAGCAGCAACTTCGTTGATCTGTCCCCTCCAACCTGTATGCAAATGTAGTCCATCACCAGTATGAACAGCAGTGAGCTCAGAGCTGAACCCTGGTGTACACCCATTCCCACTGGAAACCCTTCTGTGAGGCTGAACACTGTTTGTACTTGAGTCATTGGGTCATTGTACATAGTTTGCACTAATTCTACCAATGTTTCTGGGACTGTTGAGCTAGAACAGAGATAGCTTTTTGTGAGGAAGCAATCTGGAAACAAAACAGTTGTTTGTAGTAAAGTTTTAAAGGCCTAACTGACTTCATCATGTGCACAAACAGACACAGACACCCCCACACCCCCCACACACCTTTATATGAATATATTTGTTTAAAGTCCTTATCGTTATCAAATGATGTGCATACCTATGGATTACAACACTATTTTTTCATCTGCATATGTTTTAATAGATCAGATTTCAGTGCCAGCCATATTGTTTGGATTCAGTTCTACAATACTGAAAAGTGATTCAGTTACACAAGTTAAAAAGAGGGTGGCTGTACCATGCAAACTAGCTCAGTATATGCATAAAATAATGAGCACTCATAATATCTTCAACATAAAAAGCAAATGTCCTAAGGAATTGCATTACTAAACCATTCACACTTGTAAATGTTACAACAAAAGAGCTTTCTTTCAGTATTTTTTCAAGCGCTATTATTACAGACTGCTATCAAGACATAGAAAAATGGGTGTCGCTTGTGTAGGTGTGTGTGTGTGTGTGTGTGTGTGTGTGTGTGTGTGTGTGTGTGTGTGTGTGTGTGTGTGTGTCTATGTGTGTGTGTGTGTGTGACTGTGTGTGTGTCTGCATGTAGTATGTGTGTGTGTGTGTGTGTGTGTGTGTATGTGTCTGCGTGTGACTGTTTGTGCTGTGGGTGCTTCCTTCACTTATCTTGTCACTATCTTTCACTCTAGAAAAATATAATTTAATACTGACAATAGGAGGTGACAAGATACATGGTCCATTCTCTGATCAATTGGCAAATGCAGATAAGAAGAATAGTAACTGGCTGGCAAGTATGGGATGCAGGACAACCTTGTTCTTTCTTTCCTCTTCATAAGAGTTTTCTACTGCATAACTGGAAGAACTGCTACCAAGCTTTTCCAGAATGAAGGGAAGGATGATCAGGAAAATAAATAACTATTTAAACTGTTTAATATGTTAACAGCAGTTTTTGACATCTGTTGGATGTTCTTTCATGTCTATTTAAAAATCTGAGAGCACTGGACTTCTCAACAAGGTGGGAAGTTGGCATAATGGTTACGGTATTTACCTTACAGGTACAAGGTGCAGAGTTTAAAAGGCCTATAAAGGCAGTTGGCCTGGTACTAATCTATGAACAAATATCTTTTTCTCCTTCTCTCAGTTCATAATGCATGCTTGTTTATATGCCATTTTTTCAGCTTAATTCAGTAGGTGCCTGAAACATTTCCTCTGTGCTTCTTTGACTTGTGGTTCATGTTCCAGCATTTTACAGGTTCACAGGTAGTCAGCAAGCATGCAGGCATGCAGTCCAGTAGTCTGTTGAGGAAAATATCACAGTTTCTCAGCTGCTTCAGTGCACTGTCCAGTTATGTAACTTGCTCAAAGTCGCACCATAGGCAAACTGAGGTTGGAGGAATGAAATCCTGGACTACAGGAAGTGGTTTTGATAGCCTTTTGCTTTACCTTCTGTGTTAATTGTCAGAATAACATCAGTGCTGAGTGTCAGTGATAGCTGTGCACTTACAGATTAGGAGAGACATTCATATTCAGAGTCTGCACAAGTTTGTAAGAGGTATCGGTGAATAGCAATGCTACGTAGACATGTCGATTCCATATGTTCAAACAAAGCAGCATAGGTTTTCATATATGTGTGTATCTTTTACCATGGAATATTCTTACCAGAAGATTGATTTCCTAGATATAACTATCACTAAAGATTTACAAGGTTATTTATTCACTTCTCTGTACAGGAAGACATGTTGGAAGAATGCACTGTTACATTTCAGGAGTATGCATCCTAGATTCATGTTTTCTAACATCATTAAAATTCAGTTCATTAGACTGATGGAAATATGCAAGGATGTTACAGATTTATATAAGCAGGTTGAAGTCATGGAGGAATTATTTATTGAAAGAGGGTATAACATCTCCACGATCAATAGAGTAAAATAAACTGTCTTTGAAAAGTCTAGGGACACCAGGACTGAACAAAGTAAAGCAGTCACTCAGTATAGAAGAACTCACAATAACACCAGAGTGGCATTTATAACTAGATATACCAATGACAACAAGAGTGTTACAAGTATTATAAAAAAGAATTGGCATGCACTTACCATTGATCCTTCTATAATGAATATTATAGGTGAATCACCTAGTTTCAGTTATAGAAATAGTAAAAATCTCAAAAGGCTACTATGTATAGATCGTATTTTTGATGAACGTGAAGAGACACATAATAAGCAAAAACAACATGGAACATTTCCATGTAAATGTTGCAATATGTGTAATATGATAACAGATATACAACAGTTCATCCATCCTATAATTGATTATAGATTTATACCTAGATTTTATGCAACATGTAATGATAGGAACCTTATATATCTAGCAACTTGTACTTTATGTCTAGCTTTTTATGTAGGGATGACATCGAGAAGACTCAAAGATAGAATTTATAATCACACATATGATATTAGACGGCAAAACCAACAGAATGCATTAGCTAAGCATATAATCGCTGAGAAAAATCATCATTTTAAATTTAGAGTATTACAGCTAGTAACAGTAAATACTTATATACAAATATTTATTTTAAATTATGTCATTGTATTTTGCATAAGTAAGGTTCTACATATATACTATACTGTTATGTCTAAGATGTAGAATATAAAGTGACATAATATGATGCTAGAGAAATTTATATATAGAATTATTTTATATATATTTGATTTATTCATTTATATATATTATTTTTATAAATGTTTATATATCCATATATATTTTTGAAGTTAACATATTATATTTTATGTTTTAAGAATATAATTTATGTATTTTATATGAGACAGCTATTTAAAATGAAAAACTGGATGAATGAGTAACTAAGGTAGCTTTAAAAAGCTTAATTTTAGCTAAATTGTAGCTGAATTAATGAGATGAATTAACAATCGCTAATGAATGATTGTTTCAGGTGTTTTCAATTGAATTTAATGTATATATGGGGAACATTTTTATTGTTTAGTGAGATCTGAAGCGTGTTTTAGTAGCACGCGAAAGCGCTTATCTTTTTTCTTATGAAATAAATATCTGTTTTATGTTTTACATCGTGGTGGTCCTATCCTGTTTGTTTTATGTATATGTGCATCTTATAGTGATTTTCTCACCTGAGCTCTGCAGAGCAGGAACTGTGCAAGTCAAAGAATGCATTAAGGAAAATTCCTGCACAAATATGAAAGATGTGCAAATAAGTGCAAGTCAGCTGTAACTTCATACCATTGTTAAATGTAAGCAGTGAAGCATGGCCCTGCACAGATGACTTGGCTGTGAGATGCAGTGAATGCTTTGCCATAGCAGTGGTGGCATGCAGGAAAATCTGCAGTACCACCTACTCATTACTGATTTTCCTGTCATCATTTTAATATGATGGGGTCCACTGATGGACACCAGTTAATTTATTTTGTATGGGCAGAAAGGGAGTAGAAAATAATGACAAAGGGGAAAGAATGACCAGGGGAATTATAACTCAGAGTAGTGAATAGGAGGAGATGAGAGAGATTGTTTTTTGTTGGGAATGGCTCCTGTTTTTCTGCATATATGAGGGGAAAAGGAAAAAGGGTATAGAAAAGCAAGGATAGGGATATAAATTAGAGAAGATATAAGGGTAAAAATATAAAACATGTAAAAGAACAGACAAACAGGGTTAGATGACCAGACAATTGAAATGTTTCACAAATTGTGGAGAAGACAAGAAGAATGGTGATTAAAGATGATATGGGACAATGTACAAAACGTGAGTATGGCACAATAAGATGCATACACAAGATGATGGGGATCTGATGGTATAAGAGGAAGGTGCATGAGCAAACTGGTCCAGAGACAAGTTAGCTGACCCTTATATGTGTGTGTGCGTGTGAGTGTGGGGGGTAGTCTATGGCAGATTTTGTGGTCAGACCCTGCTGGTTAATTTCATATTAAACTCCTTGGAAGATATACTGGTATGGACCCTGCTCAGACAAGGGTGCATGTCTCAGATTACCTGATGCAAAGGAGTTTCCACTTCTTCTAGATGAGGTAGTATTGAGATATGCAACAGGAATGGGCTGCAACCAAAGTACTGCACAGGGAGACAAATAGGAAGGAAGCAACACTGTGTACACTGCAACTGACAAAAATATGAAATGAAAGATAAAGAACAGAAGGACAGACACATGTCTGGTTGGGGGTGGGCAGGTGTTCCAACTTCAGATGTGATATGAATCTGTTCATGTCAATCTCATTCTATGGTGGAAAAAATGACTGGCATTCTTAACACAGCATAGGCATTGTCAATGTATGGTAAAAAGAATAGTATGACAGAGTATATAACTGTTCTATCACAGCCATAATACTTCACTGGATGGAGTATTAATATTTGTTCAACACAGAAAACCTTGTTATGGCAAACGACTGCTCACATGACATAAGGCCATGGGCCACCATGACATGGAAAATGGAATAAGGGTATGGGCCACACCATGAAATGTAATTCCTAACAGTATGCTTATAAACATCTTCTACCTCTACAGCAGCCCGTCTGACAAATACCCTATAGGTGCTATTACACCCAGGCTGTAACAGTATAACATGTGAAGGTGCGTTTAGATGCTCCTGCAAACATCTGTCATGGGTCAGCTGTGACATGTAAGTGGAAATACTGTGGAGCATCATTTATAGAGATATGTACCTAACTGTGTACATAAACATGCAGAAGGGGACACCATTGAAAGATAGGAAGTACAGTAATAACCAAATGAAAATTTTCTGTAAAAAAGAAGACAAATTAAATATGATTACAATGTAGTCTTATGGGTATCAAAAGTGTGAAACAGAAGAAATAATATAGAATACCATCAGATAAAGAGTATATGTTGATATTAGAACTGCATCCACAGTGAATGATGGCCAACATATTACTGGAGAAGTGCAGTAGAAGAAGCAGAGGTAAACATACTCACCATATTACTCTGGCCTTGCAGTCATTTATCTGGATATGAGTATCTGTCTGCCTTTCTAAAGGTCATCATAATGACATCTACACAATTCTCCTTACATGGAGATGCCAGTTACTTGGACGAGTTCATCTAAGAGTTCAACAGTGTCAAGCAGATCCTTGCCAATCCCCTTGAGTTGTTCTACCTGAGCCTTGCCATAAGCTATGTTACTGATCAGTGGCACATTGTGATGGTTATCCCCTTTCATAAGGGTGGCCCCATCACTGATCCAAGCAACTATAGGCTCATTAGCCTTAGTATTCTTGTTTGTAAAATCTTGGAATGCATCATTACTGACCACATTAAATAAAAATACCACCAAGAAAAGGCCACTGATAGGAGAAAATCCAAGTTTAATAAAACACTTAGCGTCGCGGCATAAATGCCTTCCAAGAGTATAACACACTAAACAAAGTCAGTTTAAATACTCTCATTTTCATAGATACAATTATCAAATCATCCCCCTATGAAGTAATAATACAATTAAATTATTAAAATGACATATTTCCAATGACACTCCTTGTTAAGCCCAAAAGGCTCCAAGGTGCCATACTTTAAAATGAACAGTGTTTCTTTCTTAAGCATTTTTTCTTTTAAACTCACATTTTCCAAGAAAAACTTCAACCTTCTCCAAAACACAGCCTTTAAACTCATAAGGGTTGGAATTATGATACTGTGAAAAATGAGCACCTAGTGGGCTTTCCTGTTTTTTATTTCTAATATCCCTCACATGTTCTTGTAGTCAAATCTTAAAACTTCTATAGGTTTCCCCGATATAAAACAAGTTGCAGGTACACTTCAACACATTAACAATTCCTTCCGTACAAGTAAAATAATGCCTTGGAACAAATCTAACTCTATTAACATATGGAAAAAAGGGACTAAATGTTTACAAACTGAACACATATTACAAGGAATAGTACTCTTCTTGACTGTAATATTTATATTTGTGCTGATTGTTGGGGGACAAAAATGGTTATGTGCCACCATATCCCCTAAATTTCTAGCTCATTTGTAAAAGATTTTAACATGTTTGGGCAGCAAATGACATGAATCTTTGTCCTTTAATAGCATTGGCAAAAACTGTTTAACACTCTTTACAATCTTATCAGTAAGTATATTAAAAGTGGTAACAAAATAGACCTCTCTCTGTTTGTTTTTATCCAGAGGTCTATTATTCCTATCTTTAGAAACACATCCCACTTTGTTGTTTAAACCAGAGGCATTTTTATTGCTACCTTGTCCATATCTCACTTTCATTATTTTAAGTTTAGCCTCTTCAACCTCCTCCACGTTATAACCTCTATTGTTAAACATCTGTTCAGCTTCCACTATTTCTTTGGTGAATACCTCATCATTATTACACAGTCTATGAATTCTCAAGCACTCATTATAGGGTAATATAGATAATAAGTGTCCATAATGGCAGCTGTTACAATATATTGATTTCTTTGGTCAAACTTATTATATAAACCTGTTTCAAAACCATTCAACTTACTATCCAAAAAATGTACCTTAGAACCTAACTGTACTCCATCAAATTTAAAACCCATGTTATTGGCTTGTAAATCATTTACAAGTGTACCAGCATCTTCAACTCGACCTTTACATAAAAAAATCAGGTCATCTGTAAATCTCAAAATAAAACAACACTGGACTTTTAAAAACTGTGGGGAAATATATTATCCATCTCATATTTAGCCATAACTAGGTTCATCTAACAGTTCAACAGTGTCAAGCAGGTCCTTGTCAATCCCCTCAAGTTGTTCTACCTAAGCCTTGCCATAAGCTATGTTACTGATTAGTGGCATACTGTGATGGTTATCCCCCTTCATAAGGGTGGCCCCATCACTTATCCAAGCAACTACAGACTCATTAGCCTTACTAGCCTTGTTTGGAAAATCTTGGAATGCATCACTACTGACCACACCAAGTGGGAGATTGAAAGTTTAGTCAGACTTGACTTGTTGTAATTCAGATTTGATAAGGGTGGGTCTTCCTATCTTGCTAATGAAACATTTTCCAATAATTTTTCTCTCAGCACAGGTCTTCAGCAAAGCTTGTTATTGAACCCCCTTCTATTTTCTCTCCTTATTATTGATCTCACCTTTGACCTCCCCAATATCAACCTAGAAATGTATGTGGATGACATCCATCTTCTTCACTCATGTTAATCATTCACTTGTCATTGTCAGATCTCCAAAACAGCTTCTCTGACCTATGCAACTGGATTTCCACAAGTAAATTCTGATAAACTGAAAGGACACCAACATTATGATATTTCCTGTACCACACAAACTTACTAAATTACATCCCCTGCTGCTCATCCTTAATGTTACTGAACAGAAATTCTTAGACCTAATTCTCAGCTGTTGTCTCATCTTTATTCATAGACTTATCTTAATTCATAGACAGCATTACCTACAAAGTGATTTCTCAGCTGCAATTCTGAGAAATATTTAAAATCTGCCCTATGTTTTGGCCACTGTCCTCCCATTATTTTAAGCTTTGTCTAGATTTTTTCCACTATAAAGTTGAGATGTATGTTTATGACTTCTGTCATTTTGCTCTATATGTAAGCTGAAAACAGTTGAAAAAAAATATGCAGATTTGTCTAATTAACAGATATTTAAAAAACACCACTTTGATATCCTAAAGGGACTACAGTGGCTCCAGTATCTGCAAAGACATGCTTGTTATATGAATACTTATTTTCAGAATTCTAAAACACAATTTTCCCCCTATGAGACTTAAGCTGCACATCAGAGAAAAAAGGTACTCTGAAAGAAGTATGCAGGAAGAGACCCTAATCCTAACCTGAAAACTTTTCCAGACTAGTACTAGCAACTTAGAATAGTTTAATTGTTTGAAAAAAGAAATTAAAAAATCAAATGAAAGAACAGCTTTTAAAACAAGTCTAAAAGAAGGGTCTACTTTAGAACAGAGAACGATCAGATGATTGAACCCTGTTAGAGCGAGCACATGTTGAACCAGCAAAATAGCGAATGGCCAGAACAGCAAATTTTTTTCCCAGAGAAAGAAATTGCTGGGCTGCCCGGCTGGGTTGTGCTATTTCCTCAACTGTAGTGCAATCTCAGAGTTGGTATATTTAAGTGACTGGGGGTGTTGGGGGCAAAGCCCCCACTTTACTTAACATTTATTTATTTATTTTGGGGGGACAGCATTTTTTTTCCCCTGGGAAAAAAATTGCTGTTTTGGTTGTTTGCTGTTTTGGATTTTCAACATTTAGGGGTCGATATAAAAACGTTCGATCATCTGATTGTTTGTTGTTATAATATAGACCTTAAATGAATATGGTAAAATGGAAGCAGAATATACTTGCTATTGTGGCAATGAATAAAGACTTAATGATTTAGAATTTTTCCTGCTTTTCTAGAAATGAAGTTAATAGCTAAAGTGCCCCACTATGAATTTAAAACTACATTTTTGTATATCTTATGAAAATACCTTTTGCTTCTTTATATTGAATATCATTTGTATGCATTTCTGCAAGCTCTGTATGTAAAATTTTGTAAATACTCTTCTGAGCCAGCCATGATGGAAAAGGGTGTGCAGACCAGCTCACTCACCTGGTTAAAAAATAGAACTAAATGTGTGTATGTATCAATCAATCTATCTAGAAGTACACTTGACAACTATGGACTGACTGCATTGAATCTAATGATAAGCATACACTCACACCTTGTAGCCTACACCTCCTTGACATCAAATGATGACATGGAAAATGACCTTTTAACAGGAATCATATTTCTTGATCTAAAAAGGGCCTTTAACAAAATCAAAATCATCTCATTCAAAAACTTTCTTATTTTTGCTTTCTGTAGGTGCAGCTTCTTGATTTAAGAATTACTTATGTAACAAGAACTTTACAATTTCAGGCAACAATTATTTATCTTCCTTCTGCTCACTTTACAGCCAGAGTGCCTCATTTCTTAGGACTACAGCCACTTTTACTTTATTTAAGCAATCTCAACTAGGATATACCAAAATGGAGCATTTGCATATATGTAGATGACATGGTATTAACACTAGCACATTGGCCTTCATTGCAAATAGGTTCCCTACTACAAAAAGACTTCTCCTTAATTCTCAATTGGTTAATTCACAACAAATTAACTATAAACATTTACCAAATCTATGGTTGTGATCCTAAGTACTTTTAAGAGGCTATCTACTATCTCTCCACCAATTACTGCAGACCAATTTGGTACCATACCCACATTAGGCAAACAGCAAATATAACTGGGAGTTTTTTTTAATGATAGTCTTTCATTCCATAATCTTGTAGAGTTTACCACTTTTAAAACTGTACAACAAATAAACCTTGCCAACAGTATTCAGACACTGAAGAGCTATTGCTGTTAACATATTATCACCAGGAGCTGAATATGCTCTACCATTATTGCCTTCTTATCTGAACATAACAATGTTATGCAGAAAATCACAGAGAATAAATTCTAGGACTCATCAACCTTTTACACAATGAGAAAAAGGGCTTAACATCTCAGGGAAATCAACCAATTTTCTAAACACTTTTACTTATAAACTACATAATGAAGGAGTTTGTCCTTCTCTTGTTAATAAATTAAAAGTTCTGCAGTGTTCATATTCCCTCAGTATCATTCAGTGAAACAGTAGGAATTATTTTATATCCCTTCATAGTAATAGTTCGGAAGGTGATGGGGATGACATAGACATAATCCAAGGTGGCATGGACACTAGTAGTTTAGGCTTCCTGGCATGTGTGGCCAAATGTTAAAGAGAAGTCCCTTTATTAAGTTGGCAGTGGGTGAGCAGAACAGCTGCCTAACTTGTGCTCGGGTATCAGTACTGCATACTTCTGTGAATGTCTTTCCAATAGATTCATTCGGTTTATCACTGAGCATGGAACAAAAAATGCATCATATAGTATAAATCACCTAACACATGTTCCTACAATTCACCTTTATTATTAAATGTACAGGAACTTATATATGTATGTCGAGTACATCATACTGTGCTTAATTTTTTTTGTCTGTCAAGAAAAGTATAAGCAGTGCTAATGTGTGGGGCAGAAGGGCAGGATGGTGTCAGCAACCATGTGGTGGTCAGCAATGATGTGGTTACTCTCTTACACACAGGACAATTTCAGATAGTCAAAAAAGTGTACAGGAAGGGAATCTACTTCAACAGCAGAGTGACGACTCCACCAGGCTGATACTGGCCCAAAATTAGTGCACCATGGACACATACCTGCACCAGATGGATTGGAATCACCCCACTTCAAAGGCCTCATCTCTGTGTATAATATCCTCATGTGAAACCTGTGAAGAAGGACAAGATAGCACTGGACAATGGAATACCTACCATATAGCCTGCTTGTGGGGAAACCCAACAAACATGATCACAGTTGTCTTCCAAACATATAAGACATTGTCTGAACCGCAGCAAATGTGTTGGGGCTTTGTCCAGGCATAGGCTACTGCTATTGTAGACTCAAGTAGAGATGGTCAGAGATGGTCAGAGAACTGCAAGGTGTATGTGAAGATATTCACAATCATATGGAAATGCTAGAGACTGTAGATGATCTCATGTTGATTCTCCTGAACATCATGATTGCTCTTACAATATCCAGGTCAACCTCTGCCCACACACTTCTAAGGGCTAACCTTACAAACATGATGGACACAAAACTGTGTGAGACAGAGGTTGGGTCATTGAGGCAATGTTAGATGAGCAGTATGGGCAGCCCAAAATGATCAAGCATCCCTGGATGTGGAAACCTCCATTTGTCTCTGTGTAAGATTTCATCAGACTTCCACAACATGTACAAAGACCTCACAGTAAATGTCCCAATCATGCAGTACCAGGCATTTACTATCAAGGGTCATGGCTACCTCATGTAGGTCACATCACTGCTGTATATCAAAGTCAAACTCTCATGACAGCACCCATTCCCATTCTTGTATTGACTCACTAACATCAGCAGTCATTATGTATGACGTAATCCAGATGTGAGCTGCACACCAAATGCCCTACATCCTCCAACCTCCCTTGGGCAATTGTACAAGCAGTTACACAGGGTATCTGTACAGGTTAAACATTGATTTGCCTATGGAGAAGGAAAAAAATGAAAAAAAAAAACAATGCAAACAAGTGGAAATAAAATCAAAACAGTTTTATAATTACAATCCCTCTACATGCATAGCTAGAGCCACAGAAATTTTAAAATAAAGCACATCTTCTCATGTATGGTGGGGCTGCTTCTGCACGTAAGGTATGTGGGTCATTTAAGATACATGTAGTAAAACATACCCCATTGCACAATGCCACCTAAAGGTCCATTTCCCACCCTACTGGTGTGATAAACACTGTATATATTTGTTGAATAACTACTGTGTAAATTATGTTGACTACGGCCATCATGAATGTACATTCCTGTATGATGCATGTGGGAATATCTGACGCAGAGTGTGAGTTGACCATACACTGAACAGCATAGCATACACTACATGCACTGAACAGCATAGTGCACAGTTTACACCACATGCACTGAGCAGCATAGAACACAGTTACACTGCATGCACTGAACAACATGACACAAGTTTACATTGCATGCACTGAACAGCATAGCACACAGTTTCCACTGCATGCACTGAACAGCATAGAAACAGTTTACACTGCATGCACTGAACAGCATAGCAAACAGTTTACACTGCATGCAGCAAGTTTTGTTTGTGCAACTTTATACTGTCACAAAGTGTTCATCAATGGCCATACATAAGAAGTAGATGCCACTGCTTCACCTATGTGTATCATGCACAAGCATGTCTGATACGATAACATACTGGTGTTGTCAGATAGCTGTCATTGTTTTACTCAGTACTGCTGATTCCAGGTTGTATATAGGAGGGAGCTGCATGAATGGTATAAGTCTCACTGACTGTGGTGGTAATGATGGTGGACCAGACCAATGCAGAATTGTATTGTGCGGTATGCATCATGAAGTAAACATTCTGCATTCTGTGTCCATGTCATACTGGAGAGCTATCCCAGGCTTGTCTAGGAAGCAGGAACAGGCTTTAAGCTGGCTGAACATTTGCTAAATGATGCTATGAGTCTAAGGCAGAACAATTTGTATCATTCTTCTGCAGCTACGTGTGGTTTCTATAGGGGTGTCATAAGTCAGGGTTTAGATGTATAGCCTGCATCAACAGAAAAATATTAGGGGGATGGGAGCACCTGAAAAAGGGTGGTAATCCAGTAAGCCTTTCTCAGATTTATACAATTACCTACTGAAGTATTTTGTGACTTATGCTGCACTTATAGTCTGCTCTTTCCGAATAAGTTTCCAAGTGGTATCCTTCACATGGGAAATGGTGGTAGGTTCATAGGATCATAGGATCATAGGATATTACTAGGCTAATGGCTATAGGGCCCTCCCAAAAAGAAATGTCAATCAGCACCTGTTGCCCCTGTCAGTGAGGGATACAACCCCTGGGACAAATTGGTGGTTGCCCACCCACTCATCAAGTTTGTGCATGAAGAGAGTCAGCAACATACTATACCAC
This sequence comes from Protopterus annectens, assembly GCF_019279795.1. Taxonomy (NCBI): domain Eukaryota; kingdom Metazoa; phylum Chordata; order Ceratodontiformes; family Protopteridae; genus Protopterus; species Protopterus annectens. The sequence goes on along the minus strand of NC_056729.1, from coordinate 753,871,575 downwards.
AGCAACAACAAAGCTCATCCACCACTTCTGGCCAGAGAGAAATATGACACAACCAGGATCCAAAATAGAAAAAAATAATAAAAATTCCTAGCACCTCAGCTGGAAGCCTTCAAAGAAGAATAAAAAACATAAAAACTGCCTAAGCATATATAGCACAATCAATTATCATAAATTGCTTAATTGTAATCAATTAAGCTAAGAAAACTTTCCAATTGCATTCCACATTAATACATGCTGGGTTTAAAGTCCCATACTTCAAAATAAAAAGTCTATTTATACAAAAGCCTTTTCTTCACATCCAAATTACATCCCTTTCTACAAACATGCTCTAATACAGTACATTGCAAACCTTCTAAACTTCTATTATGATATTTATCAAAATGTACTGCAAGAGGGCTTTCAGGCTTAGCATTTAAAATATCCCTAATATGTTCCTGAATTCTAAGCTTAAAAGCCTCTTGCTCTCATCCACATAAAACATGTTACAAGGGCATTTTATAGCATAAATGATTCCTTCTGTATTACATGAAAAAATATGATTTACTTTAAAAGAAATTGCAATATATTTAAATGTATTGCACACATAGTTACATATATTGCATCTTCCACATGGAAATGTACCAACTACACTAATCACAGAATCAATACTACTGTTAGGAACAGAGAAATTAGCATGTACCAACATATTTCTGATACTTTTGCCCTTACAATATGAAAATATAGGCACTTTGTGCATTATATCCGAAAGTTCTTTGAACTTTAATAAAACATTCCAGTAGTGTTTAATCACCCCTCTTACTTCATCAGATAAAATATCATAAGTAGTAACTACATACTTTTTTCTTAAATTAGATGTATCATTATTATTTCTACTCATAGGATGCCATGTTTGTAACCTATTTATTTGTCTATAGGGATACCTTTTAACTTTGTGTAACAACGCATATACATCTTGTTTACAATATCCCCTATCAATAAATAATTCTGCTGTTTTATTCAACTCATATAATAAATCTGTGTCATTATTGCAAAGTATTTGAACCCGAAGAAATTCCTCATAGGGTAAGGAATCTATTAAATGGGGTAGATGACAACTGTCTGCAGCAAGAAAATGCATACACCCTTCAAATCTACGATGTATTTTACTTATAATTATTCCATTAGTTTCACCAGTTAAACAAATATCTAAAAATGGCACTGATTTCCCAGTTTGTACACCATCGAACCTTAAAGCAAATGGTTATTCTGAAGTTCTTCAATAAAGTATATAACTTTATCCTGGCCCCCTTTACAAATAAAAATTAAATCGTCCATGTACCTATAATATTGTATTACATATTCCTGATAGAATTTTAAACTATACAAATAATCCAATTCAGATTGACTCATCATAATATTGGCATACATGGGGGCAAAAGCTGCCCCCATTGCTGTACCTTGCAGTTGATGAAATATATTATCATCAAACTCAAAAAAATTATTAGTTAAACAAAACTCAAATAGTTCAATAATGTAATATGTCAAAGGGCTATCTCCCAATGTTTTTTTCATTGCCTCAAGTCCATATCTATGTTCAACACTGGTGTACAAACTTTAACATATATGGTTAGCCAATGCATTTCCTCTGACCATGATACAGATTTTATTTTTTCTAAAAATTCATAGCTGTCTTTAATAAATGAAAACTGTTTAGTAACATATGGTAACAAAAATTATGTAAAAACTTGCCCATGTTGTTCAAAATTTATTTACATGCTGAAACAATTGGACGTCCAGGAGGGTTATGCATGTTTTTATGAATCTTGGGCAGACAGTATAATATGGCAATTTCACACCCCCGTACATTAAATTTATTTTTCAAATGTCCATTAGAAAAATAGCCCAATCTAACATCCTTATTCAAAAGGTCCAGATATTTATCAATGGCTGTGTTATATTCTTTCATACAGCTTTTCCTATAGGTGGTGGTATCATTTAAGTGGTCATAGCACATCTTAGCATACTGGGCAAAATACATTATTACAACTTTATTCCCTTTGTCTGCTGGCTTAAATATAAGTTGTTGGTTTTTGCTCAGCCCCTGTAATGCTTGCCACTCTAATTTAGTAAGATTGTACTGAATAGAATTCCTATTCATCATAAATTCCTTGAACAGTGTTTCTAATGCAAAATCAACCAGAGGAAAATTGTATAATACCCCTATGATTAAAAGGTGGCACAAATTGACTTTTCATCACAATATTAGAGGTATCTAGTTTAGAATAGGCAGTATATATAGTATAATTTTTCTAATTCCGATATACAGGAATAAAAGCTGTCATCCTCTGATATACATTTCACAAAATTTACTTCCTGATTCTCAATCTTATTATCTTGAAAAAAGTTGAACAAATGCAGTTTCCTAGCTAAACAGAAGATGTTTTTTTTAAGCATGTGTAATCTAGGAACAACAGTGGGTACAAATTTTAAACCCTTATTAAGTACTTCATTTTCTATATCATTGAGCACGTGACCTGATAAATTAATGACATAACCAATTTCCTTTTCACTGTTAACAAAATTACATACTGTGTTTTCAGTCCTTTAGTTAATTCCACCGAACACTTTTGTTTTTATAAGGTGAGAAATGCTGTCCTTCATACAGCTGCTTGTTTGTGGATTCTAGAGCCGTTCAGGTTCTTTTGTTGCTTCTATAATTCCCATATTCAGTTCTCTGCCCCCTCTGAAATGTTCAATTCATATATCAGGGATCTTGTGCAGCTGGTAACTCAGGAAAGTCCCCAGAATAACTTTCCCATTCACTAGATACTTCGGAGCCAGCACCTGAGCCACCATTGTACTGTGGCTCCTCCCTCCATTCCCCTGAACTTGCTCGCATGTAGCGTTTCTTCTTATTAGTTCTTAAGGTAAATGCTACACCATTATTATAGTCCCGAATATCTCAATGTAGTTTGTTCTTTTTAATATTAAGTAAATCTTGCTCGAAATCTACAAGCTTATTTTTGATATCACTAAGGCAATTTTGAAGTTGGTCATTGCCCAACAATTGTGAAAGAGATTTACAAGCTACATTTATATAGACTCTCAGCTTGGCTTGCTTAAGCTTGTCTCTTTCCACTAATATACTAATCCATTCTATAGAACAACAGTGGGATGCTGCTACCCACCTTGTTTGGAAATGCTGGTCATTTTCATCCTGGGTATCAAAGGGCTAGTGGGATTCTTAAAAGCCCTCAGACCCCTTGGAGTGATTTCCAACTCCAAATACCGTTTTAAGCTTAAACAGTTCATATTTACTGACAATTCCTTAGACATGAGCCTATCAAGTTTATCAAAGGCTTCTTTACATTCTGAAGACAGGGAATTACCCACTCGCTGTCCCGCCATTAAGAAAGGATTATTACTTCTTTTATGTTGTTCATCTAACAAAAACTTTTCCAGGGCAAGACATTTATCATTCCCCTGAGTTAATTGTTCTGTATTTCTCTCACCCATTGGAGTAGTAAACTGGTCCATAGTTCTTTGACCAGATTCCAATAGCTCCTGCCTAAAAATCTTAGGCAAATTGACAAAAAGATCACTGGACATAGTAAACCACAGCAACAACAAAGCTCATTCACCACTTCTGGCTAGATAGAAAAATGACACAACCACGATCCAAAATAGAAAAATTTAATAAAAATACCTAGTGCCTTGGCTGGAAGCTTTCAAAGAAGAATAAAAAACACAAAACCTGCCCAAGCATATATAGCACAATCAATTATCATAAATTGCTGAATTGTAATCAATTAAGCTAAGAAAACTTTCCAATTACATTACACGTTAATACCTGCTGGGCTTAAAGTCCCATACTTCAAAATAAAAACAGTCTCTTTATACAAAAGCCTTTTCTTCAGATCCAGATTAGATCCCTTCCTACAAACATGCTCTAATGCAATACATTGCAAACCATCTAAACTTCTGTTATGATATTTATCAAAATGTTGTGCAAGAGGGCTTTCAGGCTTAGCATTTAAAATATCCCTAATATGTTCCTGAATTCTAAGCTTAAAATACTTCTTGCTCTCAACCACATAAAACATGTTACAAGGGCAGATCCTAAATTAGGCAAGTTGGGTGCTTCTTCAGCGTTCAATAAACAGACAATGGTAGCATTGAAAGAATTGAAAATGGATTTCAAACTCTATGACCCTTTTAAACACATACACTCACAAGGGAAAGCAGAGAATTTTACTTATTATTCAACCTGCCATAAAATGTGGTCGAGAATTGACTTTTTCTTAATTTCAGAGGTGTTGATCTCAGCTGACCCTAGTGTTTCTAATCAAGTCAAACAACTCTCAGACCATTCAAAGATAACTTTAACCTTAAACAGTAGTAATATGGATACTAAGAGGCTTTGAGGGTATAATTGGTCCTTGAACCCATATTTACTAAACAAGGAAGATATATTAATGGAAGTCAAGGAGATACTTAAACAGTCATTAAATAATATTTCCCAAAATAGACACCCAATAGATATAGAATGGGCTACAACTAAAATGCAGCTAAGAGGACTATTTATACAAAAGCTACATATTATAAAAATTACAAAAGAAGACTCAATTGGATTTAGAAACTAAAATTCAATTACTGGACCAAGATTTGATGAGGAACTATAATGAACAGACAGAAACTGAGCTATTAAGATGTCAAAAGAACTATTTTTACTTCATAATAGAAATTTGTCACTTTATGAACAAAGAAATTTAGTTAAATATGCAAATCATATTCAAACCCCTCGAAAGCATTAGCTCAGATTATTAACCAGATGAAATCAACATGATTAATTACTGAAATACACTATAACAATACTACATATACTGACAAGGCGGATATCATGAAGACCTTTGAAAAAATTTTTAATCAGATTTATGGTGAGAAGCAGACACTCTTGCAAGATAAAGACAGAAAAGATTTTTTACAGAGAATCACTTTCCCTAATATTGACAAGGAATTTCATATAGATTTAATCAAACTGATTACAGTTGAGGAGGTGTCCGAAACAATCAAGAAACTGAAGCCTCACAAAGCCCCAGGCCCAGATGGTTTGACCTCGGAATTCTACAAATATTTTAGTGAGATTTTGAGCAGTGTATTGTCACAGACTTTTAATTATATCACTCTAAATAGAATTAATGATCCTCATTTTAATGCCTCAAGGACAGTTCTGATATTAAAAGAGAAAGGTGATTCCAAAAATCCTGATAATTACAGGCCTATATCACTTTTGAATATGGACATGAAAATCATGACATCCATTCTGGCGAGTAGGCTGAAAAAGGTAATAAACCCAATAATATCAGAGGAACAGGCGGGTTTATGGATGGGAGGCAGACCACGGATAATACCTTAACGCCCATACCTTAATCTCTTATGCGAAATATAAAACCTGAATTTGTATGCCCTAATTATTGATGCTCAGAAAGCATTTGATAGGGTTAATTTGGATTATTTATTTGATACATTACCTTATTTTAATATACCACAGGAGTTTATCTCAATGTTAAGGATACTATATAGAAATGCATACACAAATTTATTTATAAATCACGAATGCTCGAATAGGATAAAAATCATAAATGGTACCCGACAAGGCTGCCCATTATCTCCCATCTTATTTAATCTTTACTTGGAGCCTTTATTTTTACACCTTAAGCAAAATGTTTTTTATAATTCTCCTGTACTGTATGGAATAAAGGTTAGGATGGCTGCCTATGCAGATGATTTAAACATATATTGTGCCATACCTGTTTCCGATACTGAAAAAATATTAGCTGCAATAGAAATCTTTGAGAGAATTTCCAATTACAAGCTAAATTTTAAAAAATCTAAAATATTCCCATTAAAGACACCCACACCTTTTTCAATGCTACCATTAATAGGACAAGTATTGACGGAAGAAAAGATAAAATATCTGGGAATTGTCTTCTCAACTGAAAATAGAGATTTTTTTATTAACAATGTAAAGTCAACTACAGATCAAATAGCATTGGATCTTGAAAGATGGAGTAGATTGAAGTTACCGATGATGGCAAGAGCAGCTATCATAAGAATGAATGTTCTTCCTAGAATGTTATATATTTTTAGAGCTGCACAACTCAGAATTACCAAAACATTCTTCAAACAGCTTCATATAAGATTGGGAAGATTTCTTTGGGAACCTAGGAAGACGAGAATTTCATATGAAAAATTGATGGCTCCAAAAAATAAGGGGGGGCTGGAATTACCGGATTTCGAAATGTACTATTTAATGATTCAGGCCAATAGGATTTTAAAGACGTCTTACTGATAGTGATAATAGAAAATGGACACCCAAATGGGTGCTCTTAACGTATAAGCATATAAATGAAGTGGGAGTCAACGCTAAAGCATTACCCTTTTTAAATAATTGGACAATGAGTAAATATAAGCTAATGGAGCACATCAAAAGTTATGTAACGGCAATTCAAACTCTTTTCGCTTCCTTAAATTTACTAAAATATATGATGGTTTTCCAACCATTTCATAGGAACCCAAATTTAACAATTGGTGGTCAATTGATTGATCTAAAGAAATTCCCTTTAATCATGGAGTTAACTGTACTCGATTTATATCCTTTTCTAGGAGTACCAGTATAGGATATTTTAAAAGAAATAGAACTCCCTATTTCCTATTTAATTATAGTAAGACAGCTAAAAGACTTGGTTATAAACTATTTTAACAACTTTGAAATGAAAGGGGAAGATTTAATCATTTCTCGTAATCTATGGGAAGCGCTGTTGCAGGATAGAAAGCATATAACCGCAGCATATAAATTGATAAAAGAGAGGAAGTATAATAATTATATTCTTTTATCGAGTTACTGGAGAGAGAAATTGATATTCCCAGATGACAATAAGATATTGGAGGCATTTAAATTAACATTAAAGTCCGTATCCCTTCAGAAATTGGTATTTACGCAGCTGATGATATTTAACAATGCATACTATACTGCCTCACTTTGCACAAATTTGATGCTAAGAATTCACCCATATGCCCACATTGCTTTGATCAGACAGCAGATTTGCTTCACATGTTCTGGAGTTGTAAGTGCATTTATAAATTGTGGAATTCATTAAAATTGCAGTTACAAAAATGGGTTACCAAAATTTAACACTCTCTTGGGAGTTTATGATTCTTCATATTCCCCAGAGAATCTAAATAAATCAAAACGATTGTAATTATGAATATTTGCCTATTAATGAAATTATATATAGCCACAAATTGGTTGAACCCAGCCCAGACATCGTGGGAAAATTTCAGATTGTTGGCAATAAAACACATCTTAGCGCATAAACTGTTAATTAGTGATCACAAGAAAAATATCAACAACATAAAAATCTGGGAGCAAATTTTTAATATTATTTTGGCTTAAGAGGTTACTATCCACTTTTTCTCGGGAACCAGAATATAGTCTAAATCAACCTTAGATTAGATAGAAAATGTACAGAAAAGACAAATTGTTGGCTTGGATTTGTTAATGTTGGATTTTTTTTTTTTTATTATTTTCCTTTTGATTGTTAGTGCTGTACCTTCGATCAATACATGAGGTTGATATATATGTGAAATTAACCAATGGAAGCATTTTGTATATATTGTATATAATGTGTGAATTTGTAATATGGTTGTGAAAAATAATAAAAAATGATTATTGAAAAAAAAAAAAAAATCACTCAAACAACATCTCTGCAATAGAGAAACAGACAAGCTTAATTCTCTCTCCACATGTCAGGGTACATACCCATGTAAGTCATGTAGTGCATGTCCTTATATTTATAGTACAAATACATATATTCATCCAACAAAAAAAACAAACAAAAAAAAAAAAAAAAACATGTTACAAGGGCATTTTATAGCATAAATTATTCCTTCTGTATTACATGAAAACTTTTGATTTATTTTAAAATAAATGCCATTAATATATTTAAATGTATTGCAGACACATTTACATACATTGCAACTTCTACATGGAAATGTACCAACTACACTAATCACAGAATCAATACTACTGTTAGGAACATAGAGTTTTATGTGGGAGGACAGGGGGTGAAGTTTATACTGAATCTGTTTGTTAGCAGGTTGGCTATGTCAACAGGATCAGTGTAGGTGGTACCATTAAGAACTAATTTGGAACAAACCTTGGCTTTGCCAAGGAGGTTTCTGATGTAACTGAAAAAGGCTTTGTGGTCAGCCTTTGTTTCAGAGGCTAGTTTCGATTCATAATTGGGTTTGGAGATTTTCACTAGTGTTCCAATTTGGTTATTGAGAATAAGGAGGGAGTTTTTTCCAATTAGGAATTTGTTTCTTCCTTTCGTTGTAATGCCTGTTGATAGTGGATGTCCACCACATCGGTTTATGTTTCCTTGAGGAGCAGGTTTTACTTCTGTTGGGTATGGCTGACTACAAGCAGTTGTACAGGTGCTTATTTGCTGCACTAGCATACTGATCAGCATATTTGTCTGCATCCCCTGAGGGGGTCGGGGGGGGGGGTGGAGTTACTGATACCTTCCCTTAGAAGGTTGTAGTCAGTTTTTGATATTTTTTTTGCCTGGTTACGGGCTGGGGGGGGGGGGTTGGATGGGATAGACATGCACCAAATATGTGCATCTTGTACACTGCCAGTACTCTGGGATGAGGCACTGGTGATACAGCCATGTGCAATCTATCACACTAATCACTTCAGGGAAGTATGCCAGATCATAAAAACATGGGCTAGAATAACTTTGTGGATCTGATGCAATATCTTAGAGACTAAAGTCGGTGGTAACCACTGGGTCAAATGGATCACACATTCCCCTAGTTGCAGTGTGTGTGCTATACAAGTTCACCAGAACCCTTATGATGTCCCCATCCTACAAATTTGGTCATGAGTTTCCTGTACTGTGTTATATATTGCCAGTAACACTTATACAATTAGTTTTGAGTGCAGTGAGGGACAGCAGGCCACAGTACCATGACAAGAAAGTCTAAAAGTTTAAAGTTAACAATGCTAGCTGCTACTCTGAGAATCTTTGCTAAATGCAAAGTGTGTGGAAGCAGTGATGCTTGGCTTTTTATAACCTATGTGCCCAGTACACACTTATGTGGCATTCTGTGACTCTAAGTCATAAAGGTGAAAAACGGCTTCAAACAGCTTGTACTTAGTGCAACATTTGAATACTTCCCCTCATTTCTATGTCATTAAACATTATTTTTACCTAGTACTTATCTATTTACTACCATTACAACCCTGTCATCGATAATGTAGTGGTACACTTCAAACATCTTCCTCTCCCTTTTAGACTTTCTAGCACCTCAGTGCAGGAAAAAAATCAAATAAAATTTTGCATCACACAAGATATATAACATCTAATAAATAAAAAAAGATTAAACATGAAAAAAACTGGCATAAAGAGAAAACAATAAACTATCAGCATCAATACTGGCACTTATGAAACTAGCTAATAATACCCTCCTAAAGGCTAAGCAAAGCTACTAAACTAATCTAAAGGAAAACCACTATAAAACTTCAATGCAGTTTTTGGTCAAAAGTCAATAAACATATACAGATTGGTCAAATAGTACAGCCCTGACAGTCAATAATACTATTGCTAGGTTAGTAGAATATGCAAAACTGTGGTGAGAAATAATAGACCTTAGATTAAGAGTTGATAATCTCATTCAGCATGCAGTTTAAAAATAAGCAACTAGAAGCCAGGAGTTCTCTATAAAGTGAAACCATTCCTAGCATAATATGAATGAAAGACTATAGTGCATACCTATCTGTGTCCTAGTCTTCTGTATGTCACATCAATTTTATTAACCTGCATTCCTCTCATCTAGCTGAAATGGAACACTATTGTAACAATACTCTAAGTTTGCAAGTAACCACATTAACTAAACACATCACTGTGTGGCACTTCACTCCCTTAATTCACTAGCGCTATCTAATCCACTAGTCTTTTTGCATACTAAGACTGCCCATAATATCCTCAATACCCCAAACAAATACCCTTTCCCCAGCAAATTATTAAACTGGTACACAGACCCCAGAGAACTGTACTCACTAAACCAATATCTAGTATTCGCTCAGAAATCTAAAAATGGAGGTTGGCCTAATGGTTAAGTTGTTGCTCGCACAGTAAACATGCCCCCTGTACTCAGGAAGTGCCATAAGGCACTTTGAAAATAAAACCAGTGTCCCATGAACACTATTAGCATACCCCAACTGAACAGATATTTGCAGAATGTCCAGATTTGTGCCTCATATGTCAGGTGTGTTCATCCTACTGTCCTGGCAAAGAGCTGAGGCTCAAAGTCATTAAATAATGACAAACATTTGAGTCTAAGACTCCATATCCTACAAGTAAATCATGCTAATGCAAAACCTATTATTCATCAACTTCCTATGAATGTAAGAGCAATATTTAAAATCTGTCCCTCTTTGCAGCCCCCTTTGTGTTAGATTTTGCCCAGATTTTATGCTGTAAGAGGTGAAGAGGTATGACTGTTAGCTAAGTCCAGATCCCTAAAGTAAGAAAAATAAAACAAATATTTTTTTTTCCTGTCCCCACTAAAGTTTAAGTGTAGCTGAGTAGGTGTGCATATTGCACAGCTGTGTATAGCATAGCTTAAACATCCGAAGGAGCTAAATGGAAATATACAGCCAAATTAGCCAAAGTGAAATAGTGTACTTCTTAGAGCTTTTGCTTAGTATGCAGTCATTCATGGTTGGAGCCCCAACACAATACATTAATTTTTATATGTGACAACAGCACTAATATTATCTTGTTTATAAATAGCTAGTGAATAATATATATTTGTTAACTAGGGTACTGTAGCAGGTCCAAATGTCAGGTGTCAGTGTAGTACAGATGTGAAACCCCCATATAAACACAAGTGTCCTATACAGTATAGCCACAAAAGAATATAATGTAATGAAAGCACATAGGGGGATATTATGGAAGGTAAACATACATATCATAAAATGTCATTAAGAGGGTATCAACCCCACAATCCTGACAGTCCACAAAATGAAAGCTGAACAGCGTTAAATTGTGCTCAGCTATCCATAGCCAGTGTAAGCATTGCTTAAATTTGAATGCTTAGCAATAATGTATTTATTTATTTTATTTTACATTTGTTGACCGGGCTAGTCTAACTGGATATATGTCCATTTTCAGTAGAGACTCGGGGAGACAAGCTCCAAGACATGAATAAAATACACATACAAATACAAATAACAAATTACAAACTACAAAAAGAAAAAAAATTGTAAGAAAAAAATAGCAAAAATAGTAAAAATATAATAAAAATAACCAAGCAATGGTAATATGTGCAGTAAGGCATAGAGGTTAGCACAGGGTTTGTAAAGAGGACAAGAGTCATAAACAGTGCAAAAAGAAAGGTACAGTGACTAAGTACAGGTAAAGACAATAGTGGAGAAAGGAAGTTAGTTGTGAAGTGATTTTACTAAGCATTTATTACAAAAAAGGTATATAAGGAGAAGTGAAATGATAATTAGTGTAGCTAAGCAGATTTCTGCACTGGTAAGCAGTGATTAGCATCTACCCCTTTAAGCAATGCTTATCTATGTTAAGCGGGTTTGCCTGTCACTTAGCTTAGCTCAGCATATTCAAAATCGTACAATCATGGCAAAAGCTGGGAAATCAGCCCTATTTAAACCTTGCAGGCAGGAATACAGCCCATAACCAGTTGATCGCTGCAGGCACTATGGCAGGTGTTGGTGTTGATGTGCACTTTTGGGTGCAGTGTTGGGGCATTCCGGAGTCCAGGGTCATGGTTGGACTGCTTGTAAAAGACCATGAAGTGAGACTGCTGTAGGACCAGTACCAGTGCTCCCAATACAAAGTGGAGGCCTGGGACCATCTCGCATGTGACCTCACCAGTTCTACTGGTATCCGTTGGACTGGTGAACAGGTCCAGCACCATTACGCTGACCTGAAGCATAGGAAGAGGGATATCTTGGACCAGTGGATCCAAGATGCACAGGCATAGAATGCCCCTGAAGTGTGTAAGTATCAGTATCAATTAGTATTCTGCAAAGTCCAGCCTGAGTATGTAATCAATAGGTGTACATAAGTGTTTATTTCCTGTACAGCTGCAGAAGAGAGGGCTGCAAATATTAATGCACATGCCAGCAGGCTGCTAAGGCTGTGCCGGGAGGCTGGTGAATAAATATCTAGCTTTCATTATTCAGAGTAAATAAATAGAAAGTAGTAGATTTTCAACAACTAGTAGGTAAACTGTGTACTGTGTACTGTGTACAATGAATAAAGGACTGTCATCAGGTGAATAAAGGTATCTGTAACACTGAATAAAAATAAAACCCCAGACTGTTGCTTTTACTTTGTCATGTTGTGGTAGGAATATAAATGTGTACATGTTCTGCATAGGTATGTGTTTCTGGTAGAAATAACTGTTTCATGCAACTATTACCAAAAATCTAACACATATCTGTTGTCTGAAAATTGCAGTACAGTTGTCATTACCTAGGGTATTTGTCTAATTACAAGGTCAGATTGTGCAAACTAGGGAGTACTACGGAGAAAAAAGTCAAGTATAAATCAGCAGTTCCTTAGTAGTTCATTTTGATGAAACTCAGTTGTGGTCTATCTTTTTGCACAAACAGGCACAGTTCGAATCCTAACAGTGGTAGTACCTTGAAAGCATATTGTCAAACAAGAATATGTGAATATTTGTATAAACAGTCAGGTAGTATTAACGTAAATTACCTCCACATGTCTGCAAGGTAAGGAAATGTTTGAAATAGCTGTAAGAAGGCTTTACCAACACAATCTGTGTTCAACATATCCACTGTCCAACCTCAAGGCTGCAAATGACAGCAAGAAAAGTACAAACACCAAGCACTTTGTTCCAATACATGTCCCTCAAGTGTCACAATGTCACGGCTAATGGTCACTGCTGATAATAACCAGGGAGACAGATAGAAACCCTGGTGGAGTATGTCAGTACCACACTACCAAGCAGGAGTGCTGGGCACTTCTGTCAGTGTCACATATGTAGCTGTAAAGATGTGAATATGTGTAGAAACAGTCAGGTAGTGTTAACACATATTTCCTCAACAGGTCTGCCAGGTAAGGAAATGTGTCTTTTAGCTGTAAGAAGGCTTAACCAATACACTGTGTACAACAATCCCACTGTCCATCCCCAGGCCATAGGTAAATATACAGTGAGGTCAGCCATGGAGAGTAATGAGTAGAGTGATGATCTATACAGGTGTTGAAAATTGAAGCCTAGTAAGTTGTTAATTGACCTCTCTCTCTCTCTCTCCCCCACCATATCAGCAACAATACTTCCTACACATTAAATGGGTATGTTCATTTGCAAACCTACTGTTGGGGCATGTGTCCTATTGTTATACAAATATTGAACCGTTTGGATTTTAATGTTCCCTGTTCAAATACTGTCATTGGTAGCCTGTTGCTATCAATGTAATTGCATGCTCTTATAATGCCCATCTGTCCTGCCTTATCTGGCCATGGCACCAGGCCCCAGCATGTCTTGGACCCAACCAGGGCCTCTCCCTTCTGATAGTCCTGCACCACCTCTGGGTGGAACCACATCAGGGGATGGGGCTCATTCCCTGCCCCTGGGAGTAGGTGTGGAGAGGATACCATCACCCACAGTCAGGTCCAGGGATTGGCGCGCAGCGTCCATCATTCAAAGAACAGTGATAAGCCTGAGGGCTGCCTGGTGCATCTCGAGGGTCCGCCTGCCCCCTCCTGCACAGCCCCCAGCACAGCCACCTTGGGGCCATGAAGGTGCAGTGGTGACTCCCCATGGGTGGGGACCTCAGTCCCACTGTAACTTTATGGGGGCTCATGTGCACCACCCTCCCCATCCAAGGTGTTTACCACCCACATGTGTTGTGTACCATCCCTGTCAGCTGTCTTGTCTGTCTTCCTACCCAACTTACCTCCTCAAATGTACCCACTATCCTTCCTCAACATCCCACTCTCACCTCATAAAAAAAGGGCAATCTGTTCCCCTCCAAAAAATTCGCCCCATACATAGCTGCTCATTTTGCACACATGTCCACTGGACACATGTAACCTTCTCCAATTGGCTTAACAATACATTGCTTTTGTCCTCACCCCTCTCTTAGGGGTTTGAGTGTCCAAATTCACCTCCAAATTCTGTACTAATGCACAGCTGTTGCTGCAGCAGAAATGGACAGCTATGGACCTTCCCTATACCCATCCTGCACATCCTAGCTATCTTTCATATTGATTTTCACTCTGCGTGCCCCCTCCATCACCGATTTCCTATTACCCCTTTTTACTTTTCTTCTAAAGAAATTAGTGAGGGCGTAAGCGGGAGAAAGTGGCAGTAAGCAGCAGTAAGCAAGTTTGCACAATGTTAAGCAATGCCTACACAGATTAAGCAGTTTCCCATTTAACCATGTGTTGGCATTGCTTACCATCTTGCAAACCCAAGCAAACCCACTTACAACTGCTTAAAACTGCCTTTATCACCCTGTCTCCATCAGCCACTGTTCTGCCCAGCAACAAAAGAATCAGCCCTACCAACTCTTGAACACAGCACCCTGCACACCATAGTCAGAGCAATGTACCACTACACCATCTGAACTGCAACAACAAATGCTGCTTTTCCAAATATATCATTCAGTACAGGTGTAGAATAGTAGGGAACAAACACTGTGGAATCAGTCGTGTTTAATATATATAAATATACACATATAGATGTGTATGGTGAGAGATAAATATGAAAAAGTATGTATATCAGATATATGGAGCTACACATATAAAACAAATACGTATATAATATATACATATATATTGCTATATAAATATATGTATAGATATCAAAAAAGGAATATATATATATATATATATATATATATATATATATATATATATATATATATATACTCATAACATGTAGTGGAGTCATACCCAGCACCATACCTCTCCACCTCTTAGTGCAAGAATTCTGGACAAAGGTTGTCAAAATGTGGAGACAATGGGCTAAGACCAGGGACATAATGTATGTACTGCAGTTATAAATGTAGAATGTTGCTACAGTAACAGGGTTTCTGTCAGCATACATGTTCAGAAGGATGTGAGTTCTGAAACTGAAACGTATGTCACCATTTACTGACATAAATCCTCACATCATCACAGTGATTTACCACAGAAATTAAAATAATGACTCTGGAACAGAACATAAATATGAGCAATAATCCTGGACAGTCTGAAACAATCTGGCCAATCGAGAGGTATGCTCAGAACCCCTTAGTGCAACAAATCTGGACCAAGCCTGACAAAGGTGGGGTGGTAAAAGCCATGAAACAGGGAACATATCCCAAATACTGGAGTAGATAAGATGACACAGTTGATGCAGTAACACCCTCCTGTCTGTTGTAACATATATTGACTGGAATAGCCCAAGTCCATAACCAAATTACTCCCCACTAGTTACTGACATAAATATTCACATCATCCCACTGATGTGTCAGACATACCCAACATGTATGGGGCCAGGCAACAGTGCGTCTGATAAATATCGGGACATAACATCACAGTAGGGAAACTACAATGAGCTGCTAGGCATGCAGCCAAGTACTGTCTAAACTACAGGCAGACTGACACAACACTAACCCAATTTTTCTATGGGGGAATACACATGTAATTGCAAATATATCAGGCACTACAGGGATGTAACAACACTGACCAATAGACACCAGTGTGAAAGTGCATACCCAGAACCAATCTCACCACATTCAAAGTGACATACTGGTAAGCCACATGAACAGTAGAGTATATGGACCATGTGAACAAACTCATCAGCATGTTTGCCACTCACACACTGCCCCTACATATACTGGCCAAATTCCCAGTGTAGTCTGATGCCTGACTGTGGTAAAGGACATGTGTCAGTCTGCCCCTACAAACATATACAGCTGATAGAGCACCAGAAACTGTAGCAGCATGCAAAGTCAGATAAAAAAGGACCCATAACACTTACATCTACCCCACTCCCTACAGAGGCCAAATAACACATTCACAATACACTGCTACACAATCCTGACAGTCTGTCAACAATTGCCAGAAATACACAGTCCTCTCAACTCTATACAGGCCCACAGATCATCCAGGCTTTGTCCTCATATATAAGGCCTTCTACACATAACATGTCTGGCAGTCTGATACATCACTGGGATGATATCTGGAATGAAGTCACTATGTAATGACATACTATACCTATCCACCTATTACAGCATGACATGTGGAAAAAGCCTGACATACTTGGGGACAGAGGCCCAAACACAGGGGCATTATTGACATACTGTTGTTATAAACTGATAAAGTTGCTGGTGTAACAGGGTTGTTGTAACATATATGTTTTGAGGGATATGAAGTCAGAAACACACATGGATGTTACCATTTACTGACTGCATTCCTCAGAGTATGCTACTGAATTTCCAAGGCCAAAAAATGTGTGAGTAACACACCAAATATAAGAATCCAAACTCTGGCCAGTCTGCAGATAGCCCTACAGTTGAGAGTTATGTCAACCACATAACATTATCAGACTTAAATTCACTCAAAGCAGCCATATCCACACAAACCCTGTCAAACTAGCATTAATTCAACCATATAATAGCAATACTTACATTCTGTCCCTATGTCTGGAAAATGTTCCCCCCATTTGTTGGGCTGTCTCCACAGTGTTTGTTGTAAGAGGTATTTCCAACTACCCTCTGTGATGCTGTTTGTCACACACCTGCATGAAGTTCTCACAGGCAAGGAAAAGGGGCAATACCCACATGAAGTACTCAGTTATAGGAGTGTGTTTCCATGCTATTGGGTATGGGAATGATACCATAGCTGTTCTACATGCAATTAGTTAAAGTGGGGGACTCCAACCGGTGCACAATCCATCAGCTGCTCATGAGCATTACCTACTAAAGGCAAGCTGCTGCTGATACAAAACAGATGTATATCCTATAAAAATATTTTTGCACAGGGGATATAATCCTGAAGTTATTAATGAGGCCAAGGGTAAGATTATTAAGACAAATGGGGAGAAATTAGTACTGGAAAATAACTTCTGAGGAGATATAGTTTCTACTGATGGAAGACATGTGAGAGATAAATATTTTTTGTTTCGGTCTATAATAGCAAAATTTAAGAGATTGTGAATAAAGTTAAATATTATTGGAACTTTTTGTTAAATGACAAAGTCCTATATAATATATTACCAAAACAATTTATGATCTCTTACAAAAGAGGTAGAAATATAAAAGGCATGCTTGTGCATGGTAGGTTTGTGTTACCAAAGATGAATAAGTGAGTTTCCTAGAATTAAGGGTACCATGACTTGCAAAAATTGTCAGTGTGCCAACATGTGGTTTGTTCATTTGATTACATTAATAAAATCAAGTTTACACTTAGGGATACATTTTCATGCAATACTAGGGGGTGATTTATGCTTTACATTGCCCCTGTAATTTATTTTACATCGGGGAGACTAAAAGGCAATTTAAAGTTAGATATATGGAACACTTGAGAGATATTAAAAATCAAAGAGAAGATAAAAGAGAAACATAATAGTAATTTTTTATTGTTGCAGTGAATCATTTTAGAACAAGTTAGACTTTCCAATGAAAGTGAAATTTTATTAAAAGAGAAATTAATGTAGAAAGAGTCTGTGCTTATTTTAAAATATGGAACACTGGCCCCTTTAGGAATTAATTGTGAAGTGAACTGGAATTGTTTTATTTAACTATTTAATTGTATTACGTAATTACATACTTGATTGAATAATAATAGACCCTCGGATTTACTAATCTTCCATGCAGGCCTGCACGGAAGTGGCAGTTTAGGAGGAGGACGGCAGAGCGCCATGCATGTTAATGAAGGCGTGCTGCCTGACCTCCTAATCCTACACTGAGTGTGGACGAGTGCAGGGGGCATGTTTGAAAGCAGAGGTCTCAGAATGAACATGCCCCTGCAAAGTAGAACAGCAGAAACTGTAAATAAATGAGCGAGTCCGCACATAGGTGTTCGCATATCCCCACCAACAGTCCCCCATGTGTACGACAGCAACAGGACATAAAAATAAAAAGAGGAAACCCCTTTATTTTTTTTTTAAACCCTGAGTACAGCTAACCGTAGGTGTGAGGGTGTGCCCATCGCTTAGCAACGGTCAAAGCAGCTGAAAAGGCTGAAGAGGATAACAAGGAATATATATGCAAATGAAGCAGCACAGCAATAGTGTAGTGGTCAGAGCATCCACCTAATGAACAAGCATTCTCAGTTCGAGTCCCACTGCAGCACATATCATTTTCCATGTGAAATCTGTATAGGAACACATTTTTACATCTTTTTTTGCTGTATAACCTAACTAAATAACATTTAAATGTGAACTGGAGTACTGCATTAAATGCACATGTGAAGTGTCAGTGTCATAATGAATAAGGCACTAGTAAGCAGGTTTAAGCACAAATAAGCAGTAGTAAGCATATATAAGCACTAGTAAGCATGTTTAAATGTGTTTGTGCTGGGGAAAGCATTGCCTACACAGATCAAGCAAAGTAGAAGCTAACTGAGTGTAAGAAACTGTAACCAGAGGTTAGCAGTGCTTACAGTCGAGCAAACCCGCGCAAACCTGCTTACAACTGCTTTAAAGTGCCTTAATCACTCTGTATCCAATGGAACATGTTCTGCCCAGCAACAAAATAAACTGCTTCTGCAAGGCTCAAACTCAGGACCCAGTATACTATCGTCACAGTAGTTAACCACTAAGCCATCATCACAACAGATAGGAATGAGGTATCAGCAAACTAATCCTCACCAAAGGAAAATCAAACCAAATATGTGAACTGAATCTATGTACACTGTGAAGTGGTATAACCTGCTACATAACATAAATATGTGAACTGGAATACTGCAATAAGTATAGATTTGAGGTGTTATTGTAATAAAGTGTAGAAGTCTCCAGGTCCCCATACAATGTATGTACACATGAATCACGGATATCAGACACATATATAACCTGTAATGAATAATAAATCACTGCCAAAAGGTAAATATAGTGCTATTTAACTATTAAGCAATGCCAACCGCAGCACAGCTCAACTTAGTAAGTGTAAGCAATGTGTAGGGAAGCTGAATCAATCTGCCCAGTGGTATACCTCTTCAAACAATGCCAACCTTAGGTAAGCAGGTTTGCCCATAGCTTAGTCTTTTCAAAACTGGCCAATCAAGGAAAAGTGCTGGAAATCGGCCATACTTAAACCCAAAAGGTGGGAATACAGCTCGTAACTGGTTGCAGCTTCCCCTTGCAGACACTATGGCAGTAAGGGGAGAAGGAGTGTGCTTCTGGGTGCGGTGCTGGTGCATCCAGGAGTCCAAGGACATGGCTGGACTCCTAGTTAAAGACCATACACAGAGACTGCTGCAGGACCAGTACCAGGGCTCCCAATATAAGGTGGAGGCCTGGGACCATCTTGCCCATGACCTCACCAGTGCCACTGGCATACCCCGAACTAGTGAGCAGGTCAGGCACCACTATGCTGACCTGAAGCGGCGGAAGTGGGACCTCTTGGAGGAGTGGCTTCAAGAGGATAGAGCATCAGGGGATGTCCCAGCTGTGTGTAAGTATCAGTCCACTACCTGTTTAATAATGGTCAGCTTAGGTATAGCATGGATAGGTATTGCTAAATATTCCTCTTATGTCTCCCACAGCTGCAATGGAGTGGGCCCCGAACCAGGAGGACCACATCTGCCAGCTGGCATGGTTGTGACACGAGGCAGGTCAGTAATACTCGTGCTTTTACTGTCATAGGAAATAAAAATAAAAGTAGTAGAAAGGTAATTGCTAATATAAAACCTGTACTGTTCAAGGCAAGTACTGCATACACTAGATAATATGGCAGGAAGAGTCTGTTATTGTTAGTATGGCAATAAAAGTGTAATATCCTGACAAAACAGGTCTAACAGTTGGACTGTATGTGTATATTCTGGTATCATATGGTAATGTAGATTTGCAATCATATAATACTACTGTAGTATTAAGCATTGTTTCCACACCATGCACCATAATATAAATGTGTAGGAATGCCTGTATATGACAGGTGTAATCCCCAGAGGTCATTTAGTACAACTGAGAGACACATAGTAAACAGGGGAAATGCAGACAACAAAACCCGAATAGCACATGCAACTGAGATGTGAACTGTTGTTTTATTAGCACACACAGCCACGGTTTGAATCCTGACAGTGGTAGTAGTCTGCATACAGAATTATACAGCATGACTGTACAGATATGTCCAGACTGTCTATTAAAGGGGCCCATATCTAATGCCTATCAACATGTACCCCTGAGAAATCTGTGGGATGATCCCAGACGTATAGGCAGCAAACAGGAAATACAACTGATTGACACACATCTGTGACAACAAACCTGGCACACTAGCAACTCCCCAATGCCTCATGTGACTAAGAAGCCATGTATGTCCCATTCACACCCCAACCTGTTAATCTGTGGTCAGAGTGTGTACAGTAACAGAGTGAGATGTATGTGCATAATACTAATGTGTAATCTGGAACCTTGTGTGGCAACAGTCAGGTAGTGCTAACAAGCATTGCTCTCACAGGTACTTTGGATACAAACACTGTGCTGTGAAATACAGACCAATATAACCTGTACTGGTACCGTCCACCTTGGTATTGTAGGGGATTGTGAGTGTTGCAGTTTCTCTGAATAATAAAGTATCAGTGGTCACTGTCAGCCACATTGTGCTACATATCATAACTGTGTAGGAAAGCATGTACATGTTTGTGTCAGGTCTCTGAAGGTGGAAGACGGCAATAGTCTAGATATGTCCAGGCATATCAGCATGTGGTCAACACATGGCCAGAGTCTGTGCAGAAAGAGTTGGATAGGATAGTGCAAAACATCAACCCAGAATCCCACCGTATGTGTACAAACAGTTAGTCAGTGTTAACAAACATTCCCTCCACAGGTAAATCAGGTAAGATATCTTTACAGCAGGTAAAACCAGTTCATGTATAATGATGGTGACAGCCATATCAATCTCCAATATAGGTCTATAGGGTATTGTAGTAACACTTGTAAGGTACAGATAATAGCACTGACTAGGAAAGTAATGTGGAGTATAGGAATATACTACTTGTTAACTGATAACTCCCCCCCCACCTTATCTCCAACAATAATCAATATACCCACCCCAAATGGTATGTACTGACTCTGATAATGGCCAATCGTTTGATAAATATTCTAATGGTTCCCATGCATATGCCTTATTGAATTATTCCAACATTATTGGCACAGTGCCATCAATGTACCTGCATGCTCTTCATATTACCACTGTGGTCCCATATATGCATGTGTTCTGTTTGCTATGCAACTGTTCCGTATCTGGTGTCTGGGTTAATGGGAATATCTATGCATGCTGTTATACCTAGCCGTGGAATGTGTTGACTATAACTAACCCATATATGATGTTGAAATCTAAACACTATAGCATGCCTGGGAAGCCCGGTCCCAGTGGACCCACCTGTCTCACCTCAGCTGGCCAAGGCACCGGGCGCCAGCATGTCTGGGGCCCAACCACACACCTATCTGTCCATTTGTCCTGCACCATCTTCGGGTGGAACCGCCTCTGGGATGGGGCTCACCCCCCCCCTGGAGTGGGTGTGGACAGGCACCTGTCACCCATGGCCAGGTGGGTTTGTGGTGCGTAGAGCGATCAACGACCAGGTCGGTGATCTTCTAAACCAGCTTGAGGGTCACGTATTACAATTAGAGAGTCAGACTGGCTCTGCGACTCAGCCACCAGCACAGCCACCTTCGGGGATGTGAAGGTGCAGTGGTGACTGCCCATAGGTGGGGACCTCAGTACCACTGTTACCACTAGGTGGCTTGTGGGTTTCCGATATCCTAACACCCCTCCCCATCAACCATCAAGGTGTTTACCCCCCACATGTGCCATATACCAGCCCTGTATTCATCTTGTGTGTCTTATCTGTTAACCTACTCAAACTAACTCCCCAAATATACCTACTACCCCTCCCCAACATCCCACTCCCACCTGAAAAAAAAGGGCAATCTGTTCCCACAAAAAAATCTCGCCCCATACATAGCGGTCCATTTCACACACATGTCCACTGGACACATGTAATCTGGTCTAATTGGGATCACAATGAAATATTGTTGTCCTCACCCCTCTCCCAGGGGTTCAAGTGTCTAAATCTACCTCTAAATACAGTGTATATGCACAGCTGCTGCTGTAGAAGAAATGGGCAGCTATGGACTTACCTTACACTCTTCCTGCACATCTCTAGCTATTTTCCCTACTGTCTTTCCCTCTTTGTGCCCCTTACTTCACCACTTTCCTATCAACTTCTTTTTCTTTTTTTTTAAAGGAATTAGCACGGGGATAAGCAGGAGTAAGCACTTTTAAGCAGCAGTAAGCGGGATTAAGCCAGTTTGTGCAGGTTTAAGCAATGCCTACACAGGTTAAGCAATTCAGGAGCTAACTAAGTATAAGAAACAGTAACCATAACTTAGCAGTGCTTACCATCGCACAAACCCACGCAAACCCAATTACAACTGCTCAAAAGTGCCTTAATCACACTGTATCCAACAGCCCTTGTTCTGCCTAGGGACAAAATAAACAGCCTCTGCTAGGATCAAATCCAGGACCCTACACACCATAGACAAAGTGATTTACCACTAAGCCATCTCAGGTATACATATCCTTGCTATATTCACAAACATATCATCCAGCCCAGTCATTCAACAGTACAGAGAATGTATTCCAACATGTAGATGTATGTGTGTGAGTAAATACTAAACATATATGTATATATATATATATATATATATATATATATATATATATATGTATATGTATATATATATATATATATATATATATATATATATAAATATATAAATATTTATGAACATATAAGCATGCAAATGCCTACATCTATAGATATATATATGTCCACATCTACATCTAAATATATACGCAGGTTATATATATATATATATGTCAGCAGATGTATATATATATATATATATATATATATATATATATATATATATATATATATATATATATATATATATATATATATATATATATAGGTATATATATATATATATATATATATATATATATATATATATATATAGATATATATATAGATATATATATATATACACACACACACACACACACACACATATATATATAGATATATATATATAGATATATATATATATATATATATATATATATATATATATATATATATATATATGTAACTACACATACACACACAGAGATTTGTATAGTGATATACATATGTAGTATGTGCATACAATATGGAGCAGCCAGTATTCCTACAGTCACCACCTTACCAACTGGAGACTGTATGAGCCACCCATATGAATGACATCCATAGCCTGTAACATATACCCACAGAGATATCAAAGGGTATAACACCACACACAGGTGTGCATAAATGAATGTGAGAGCTTTATTTGTGTACTATGACAGTTGTATATGCCATGTCATATAGCTGTTTAGACACTGGCATCCATATGAACAGTGTAATGCAACTGTGAAACAATTATACTAAGACAGTAGTCTGGAAAGGTTGACATATGTTGCTGTCCAGGCTGAAGCCTTCAAGTAGTACATTAGTAATGACAGACTGGGCCACAGCATACCAGACAATAAACAGTACGGAATGCAGATGTATAGGTCACTAGCCTCTATCTACACTCTGTACACAATCCCTAGGGGGTGCAGACCCCAGCTGACACAATGGGATGTATCTGTTACATAACAAGGCATATCTGACACCGTCACAATCACACTGACAAACAGAGCATCCCATATGGCAGGAGGCAGTGGGCCTGCATTTACCCAAGGTGGATTGTATGGTAATGTACATCCAGATACCTTAAGGCAGCTTATCCCAGATACCCTCACATGTTGTAACAGCCTAGGTTAGTCATGGTGCACCCCCTCTAAACTCACTAATACTGGGCCATATACCACTGTTATATACACTGGCCTCTGGAGTGCATTAGTGCACACATGTATTGTGTAGGTGAAGCCCACACATATATGGCCCCAACCCCCCAGTATGTGTAGGGGACACAACAGCAGTGGAGTAATGGCAGGAATGACAGCATGACATACACACAGCCCACTGCATAACAATCCCTGACAGCATGTCATATGTGCAAAGCATGGTATGTAGGTGGAGGACAGTGCCTGGAACACAGGCACATGTGTGTAAAACTGTTGTCATACAGTAAGCAAGATATGTATATGTGTGTATATAATGTGACAATAAAAGTCACATGCCTTTTGTGTAATTTAGGAATGTAAAACATGTTTATCTTAATACTGTATCAGAAGGTGTTACTGTCTCTGTGAAAACTCCTTACTTCACAACCTGTGCTGTTTTAAAGCTAAAGTCAGCTTCCATTCAGTCAAAGATAAAACTTCTGCTGGTACTCTTTCAAGCTATTAGCTCCTTTGTGATTGCCTCACCCAAATGTAATCACAAATGAGTGAAAGCTCCAGAATATGAACAGCATTTGGAACTTAAAACACACACACTCACACGCACACACACGCACACACACACACACACACACACACACACACACACACACACACACACACACACACACACACACACACACACACACACACACACACACACACACACACACACACACACTTACACGAACACACATAAAATTTTGTATGAGGACCTCTTCTCGTCCTGTGCTGGCAGAGTTGCACCACCACACTTATACCATCTCCAAGGTTTCACCATCTGCACCATTTGGGAGGAGAGGGGAAATTTCTGGTATACTGTTCATTCAACCTTCCATGGAAAAGCTGGACAATCGAGCATGAGTGATAACACAAATCAATGTAACTCACAAGTGTTTCACAAACAAGCTTTGCTTCCTTTGTGATACCATACAGGAAAATAGAGTTCTAATGAAAATTTCTGCAAACCTTTATTGTTTACTGACTGATATACCTCTAGGAATTGTCACATAGATGTATTTTCTAAAATGCTGCCTCATGATATGACGAAGAGTGCTGGAAAGGAGAGATTCAAGTTCATAAACAACAAAGGAGGTGGCAGATAAGGACTTTAGAAGGCATTTTGTCAGTTGTGGGAGTAATTGTGTTAAGTGGGGCATGTCTTGAAGGTAAAGCACATAGCAAGATGCACCGTGCCATGATCACCTGGTGATCATCTAGTTTCATTACCTTGGCTTGTGTTATTTAGTACATTTACCTTCCTTCTGGACAAACAGTTATGCTAGAACTTCAAGTACACGTTAGCATAACTTCTCAGATGAACTACATGTTCTACATAATGGGTTGCAAACAGATTTACTAATGTAGTAATCCCTTCTATTGTTGTTTTGTTAGATACCCCACTTCTGCTACTGCCACAGAAGTCTCTTGTTCATAAACTTCCCATATTAAATTCTCAGACACTGATGAGGGTAGTTTACCTTTCAGCAATATGATTGGCCTAAATCTTGGCAGCCAAGCAGTTTATAATGAATTTCAAGAGCATACTTGCATCGTAACCAGTTGAGTGAGTTAATGAATGCAAGAGCATGCTTGCATCGTAACCAGTTGAGTGAGTTAATGAATGCAAGAGCATGTTTGCATCATAACCAGTTGAGTGAGTTATCATTCAGTAAGCATAAATGCTATTTTTGTACTCTATTAGTTCAGTCAAGAGCTGGCTTTCAATGCTGAAGATAGTCATGTAAACAGCTGCTTCTTATCTTAAATTTAAAGGAGTCAAATGGGCTGATATCAGCTGATGAGGATAAACAAATGTACCATAGGAGCTACTGACTTCTTTATCCAAAGATCTGTAGGAAATGTTGAGAGTTCATGGCCTACCCATTAGCAATTTTAGAGATAACCAGCACAGAAGGAGGTATTTGGCACTAGCTTGGATATCATAAGTGTAAACAGCAAGATTAATAGATAAGCAGCAAACATCACTTCGACAGTATAAGATACATGCAACATGTTTACTGCTTACATCTATATAAAATACTATGTCTTTAATTAGTTATATTGCCTTTCCAGTAAAATATACATACACAGAAATTAATAGTTTAGGAGTCATGGAAACACAAAACAGATTTATAGTTCTATCCTTGCTGCATATGCTGTAGTCAGACCTTCAAACAGAAGACTGTTGAATTCCAAATTTAAATTTGTTGTCACACCCATATTCATCTAGTCTAGTTTTAAACATGTCTAGTGAAACTGTTTGTTTAACCATTGCTAATAACTTAGTCGCAAAGTCTAGGTAGTCATTGTGTCACATATCTGTCTTATCTATTACAGCATAAATAGGTGCAGTTTTCCACTTAGTAGATTATGATGACTTCATTGTAACCCAAAAAGAAAGCTGTATGTTAGCTTTCTCATGGGCTTTGATGTCTCTGTACTGATTTTCAGATATAGCAACCAAGAAGTGCTATTATCTTAAAAGTCACCACTGAGTGAGTCCTCATGGTTTGCCTTAATGAATACTGAACTTACCTTCAGGTTTAACATGTTCTGCAGGTGTACTGTTGGGTATGATGTATGGTGCACGGTCACATGTGACTGCCCATTAGGTTAATATGTGTGCAAGTGCTGTATGTTATGGTGTGCCCTATGTGCCATCATAAGACATAAAATGCATTGGGATAATACTACATTTCCCCTATGCCAAGCACGGAATACTATTTTAAGTAATACTTTGGACAGCCATATAAATCTGTCATAATTATTTCTTTATTTTTGCATGGTATTAACAATCTTTTCTAGATGATGTTAACAGTCATGCACTCATACCCATGCCTGAAAACTGAAGGTTTTGTGACTTCTGACATTAAATCATTGTGGTCTGCACTGTCAGTTACAGATCTAAGGTGTCATAGACAATGTCTCCAAAGGGTAGTGTGGGGGATGGGTCCATGGATTGTGACCAAGTGCTGGCATGTGAGCTTAATGCTGAGTTTCTGCATTAGTGGGGTCTACTGGATGCAAGGGAATCTCTGGGCACTGATCTGATAGTGCTGCTCTGCAGAACTGCGACCTCACCTGAGAGGTTCCAACACATGTTAAGACTGATGAGGCCTGCTTCCCTTTTTTTGACTAACATCCACCCTATTCCATCCAGCACTTTCTTGAAAATCACAGGGGTTCTAGCTTAATCATCCTTCACATGTGTGGACTGTCCTCATCTTGCTGTGTTTCCATTGTGAATCTGATAAGTCTTTACTACTGTGCACATGGAGGTGGACATGGATGCTGCATGTGCCATCATACTGTGCATGAGGATTATCAAGGCATTGACACTGGCCTCCACCAATCCCATGTACTGATGAAATTTCTCGTGTATACACTGCAATACTCTAACCATCTCTACCTGACTGTCTTTAACAGTGGCCTGCACCTGAACTATGTGAGAGCACATCTGTTGGTGTGTGGCTAAGGTTTTGTATGTCTCAGGAGGTAACTGAAATATTTATTTGCCTTGCACACCTTTGTACTGGCATGGCAGTGGGTACTGGTAACTTTTGAAATGGTATCAGCTTCTTCAAGTTATTTGGGTTGTTCTCAAGACACTGGTGCTGAGCTATTTGCTGTCTCTACCTCCCCATCCCCCAGTTGTAATAGTATGTCCTCATTTTGCTGAATGTGTTAACCCATATCACCACCTATGGGTTTATCCATCAGCTGTGGGGTTGACCCTCTTGTCAGTGGACTTTGTGACAATGTGCCACTTCACTCAGCTCATCTCATGATTATAAGAAGTATGACATCTTTACTGGCAGCCATTCAGTTTTCAACATCAGCATGCTGTGCTGTCACACTGGCAGTGTTTAGTTCTAGTGCTGACATTGTGAAGGACTAGGTGATGACATGGTCACTAATATCTTTGACAATAAGAATGGTTTATCTAAAACAGACGAATGCCACACTTGCCATACACACAATGGGCACTTTCTCGTATGGTTGTTTTGCAGTGGGTACCTGGTGATGGAGGATGTTATGGGTTACATGTATACATGTATGCTAGACTGTATATTTATTTATTTATTTTATTTTATTTTATTTTATTTTATTTTACATTTGTTTACCTGGAAAGTCCAGCAGGGCATAATGAGCTTTTTCAGGGGAGGCCCGTGGAGAAACGCTCCAAGTGTAAATTAGCATAGTAACAAAAAGTAATAAACTACAACATAGCAATACAAGCAGAAGGTAACATAACATAACAGTATTATACATACAATACATTCAGAGTATTTATAGTTACATTTAATGTTACAAAAAGAAAAACAGAGGCAATAGCTAAGTTTCTACAGATGTTTAGTACAGCAGATGTAGTGAAGATCATGACAATTTACAAGGAGATCAGTGCAGTCAGCAAAATTGCTTAACACAGTCGTTGTATATAATTAGGCAGGGGGAATAGGAAGAAGGGTGATGAGCAGAGTGGGACAGGGGAGTGTCCTATCCTGGGGAGCTGCAGGAACAGAGCCAGTTCTTAGCATAGTGGATTTTAGGAGCTTTTTAAACTGTACTGTTGAGGGCATAGACACTAATGAGTTTAGTAGGCTGTTCCATATCTTAGAAGTGTAATTGGAGAAAAGGGATTCACCTGCTGAGTTCTTTGCTTTAGTGACTTGAAGAAGTTTATTGTTAGAGCAGAGGGACCTAGAAGCAGAGTAGGATTGAATGATATCTTTGAGGGCTGGGGTATTTTCAGGGTGCTGGAGAATTGTATGAGCTAGGGTTAGTTGATTAAAGTGTAGGAGTTGGGGGAATTCAAGCCAATCAAGTTGTTTGAGAGATGAACAATGATGTGACTTGTAAGATGCATTGTTAGTAAATTTGGAGATTTTATTATAATAAGCTTCAAGTGTGGCAAGTTCAGTTTTGTGGATGTTGGTTAGGATTGGGTAACTGCCTAGGAGTGTTGATAAAAGGTATGTCCTGGCAAGTGTGACTTTTGTGCTCTTTGTTAGAAATTCATTGTTTCTATATAGTAGGCCAAGTTTCTTGTGAACTTTTTTGATGGTTTGGTCTATATGGAGATCAAATTTCAGGTTCTTGCCAATTAAAAAGCCCTAGCATTTTCATTTGGGCAGTTGGAGTGATCATAGTTTTATTGTTAGAGAGGATGTGGAAGTCTATGGAGGGAGAGGTATTCCTAGAGGGCTAGAAGAGTAGAAGTTTAGTTTTATTGGGATTTAGTATAAGCTGGGAGCTGGTTAACCAGGATTCTATGGACAAGAACGAGTCTTGGGTGATGGTCTGAAGGTCATTGAGGGAAGGGGCAGAGCAGATCAAAGTGGCGTTATCAGCATATTGAATCACAGTGGCATGAGGAGTGGAGGAGTGAAGTTGTTTGGTAAAGAGAGAGAATAGGAGGTGCCCAAGGATGGAGCCTTGAGGGATCCCCATGGTGACTGGGAGAAGATATGAGAGGGATTAATGCCAACGGACAGCTTGTTGGCAGCCTGCTAAGTAGCTTTGAAGCCTGTCAATAGCATTGTGGCTGAGGTTAAGGGAGGAAATGCCTTTGACAGGTCAAGGAATGTGGCTGATGCAAATTGGGAATTGTTTCTGTGATGGTTAACTTTGTTTGTAAAGGACAGTAGGGCTGTTGTGGTACTGTGTGCAGGTCGAAAGCCGTGTTGGGTGTGCAATAGGAGATTGTGACAGAGGAGGTATTCCATGAGTTGGATATGTGCAACTCTTTCAAGAATTTTAGATAGGGGCGAAATAATGGCAACTAGGTAATAGTTAGTTCACAAGAGCTAAAGTAAAGTGGTAGCATACATTAACAAAAGTATTGCCATCTGCTATGCACTAACTTTCTACGCTGCATGATGATGGCTACTGCAGTGTTCTGACATTATCGGTGTCCACACCACCTCTACTGATTCCTGTAGAATCCTCATCTGCATCATAGTCAACACCCTTTATGGAGAGAAGGTACTCTTCATCAGTTGTTAATGGTTGGAGTGTGGAAGGGCTTCCACCAGTGCTGGTATGGACAATTGCATTCTGCTTAGCTTTGGCCCTTGCATGTCCCACTAGGTAATTTGCTTTTTGGTTTTTTATTTTATTTTTATTTTATTTTACATTTGTTGACTGGGTTAGTTTGGGCTGAGTGGCCTGTTTTCAGCAGAGACCCAGGGAAAAAAAAAGCTCCACAATAGAATATAATTATTAATTATTAAGTTTTCTAAACTAAGGGAATGTGTTTCTTTGTTCCTACTGCATTGATATTAGTCACTATTTCATTCATTGCCATAGCTCTCCTTGACTGCACTGGCTCCCTTTTCAAACAGATATTTCCTGTGTGATCTCAGCGAATCCATGAGGATGTGCTTTTCTTGCAGAATAAAGGTGTTTCTTCATTAACTTGATCTCTGCTGCTGCAGCATGTTGGAACCTAAAATCACATATGTTGTCCCACAGTTAAACCAGCCTCCAACTAAAAGTTTACTAATACAAATTACATAAATGTATTGAATGAGATTTTACTTGTCCCTGAAAGTCATTCCAACTGGTGCTTAACAATGAAATGATATATGTATGAGTGCTGTATTGTTATGGTGTGCTTACAGGTATCTTTAGCACAACATTAGTGTTCTATACTACTGACAACTTTTCTGTAACCATTACCAGTGTAATTTAATGTCAGAGAGCAACCAAACAATCCAGACAGTGAAAATGGCACCTTACAAATTCCCACTCCTGTCACATATAAGGCTTTACAATTCTCCTATGAGCAGTTAATAGACTTGTAGTATAAAGGATTCTAGCCTAAATGTCCACATGCCCCCATGCCATGTCTGGTTTGCTCAGGGTCCACTGTATGCAAACAAGGGCTGATAAAATCAAACTCTGTACTTTAGAAATTGGAACTCACTGGCTTAATCATCTGTGCCAACTGCCAGTGTATTAGCTCTCACCCCCAACTGCCAGACTATAATCGTTCATGTCTTATCAGTAAACGCTTCTGACAAACAGATCTTCCTTAATTTTATAAATCGTGGTGCTGTCCAACTATTTTTTACTTATTCCCTCTGTTACTAAATCCTTTCAGTTTGTTCACACCTTGCCAAGACTGACAATGCCAATTGCTTCTCAGTGCAAAGGAAAATGGCAGCTTAAGTCTACTGGCATAAATTAGGGCTGATTTAGAAACATATTATGCAAATGAAGCCCATCTGAGCTGAACTCTATGAATCACATCATAATACAAATGTACATCCCTTCCAATAGGCATAAAATGGCTTTGGCTACTCTGGGACACAGATCTTGGGAATGTGTGTGAGGTACTTGGATGACTCAGTCACACCAACATGCTATGTCTTTTTTATAGCTGTGCCGGATATTTGCAGTCAGTTGAGCTAGATATTGTCATACTACCACTGCATCATTAAGAACATTACAATATTGTCCAAAACCTATCTAAGCTTAATGTGAAAGGGGGAGAAATAAAAAGGAACAGAAGTAAGTAATTGTACTGCTGAACACCTTATGACCTTGGCAATTACTGTTTGATGAAACTGCACTACAAACTTCACCCCATAGTTACACAGATGGTATGATTTAAACATAAAAAAGAGAAAGCACATACACATTTATATTTGTGTACATTCATGTACCTAGAAATGACCCCCAACCACCAGAAAGGAAGTCAACAAATTGTATAGGTATTATACTTTTGAAAGTTTTACATTTAACTAAAATATAAAACAATGTTACTGAAAAGAAAATATAGCAGCCCATGTCAATGATGCAGTCTTGTTATTAAACAAATGACTGTTTTCCTTAAGTAACTGCTAGTGGTTTGCATGGACTTCTGCAGAATCATGGTTGCTTACAAACAATGACAGTAGTCAAACGGAATCAGCTATTTATACTCATGAGGCATTCAGTTCATATCACTACATGGCTTTCCTACATTGATGATGTTTCTAACAGACAAAAATTTTGTGCGTGTATTTGCCCAGGAATTTACTTTTCCGCAGTGAGCACCATTCACTGATGTTCTGCACATTTACATATAGGCAAAGTGTCACCCTTTAATGTTTACCCTTACAGATATGTGAACTGAGGGACTATGAATATTACTGAGTACACAGGAGTGATTCTGTCCATGCATGTATGTAATATTTCTGAACGCCAGGGATTATGAAGTACTCTAAAGGCTTTAATACATGATCAGATATGATTATTCACAAAACATTAACAGTCGAGGTAGACATTACTTAAGCAGAACACTTTCAACATTATTTCATACAGTCACTAATCTGACTGCATTAGTCTGTTACTGTCCTGGTAAGAAACCAGTACTTTCACTTCTCTACTTCTGCATGTCACTTAAACAGCAGAGAAACTAGAACTCAAACAGGAATCTGTGGAAGGACAACTATTGCACAAACAATTGTAATAGACAGTATTATGCCTTGTCAAACTGTAATGTAGACTTAACTGAATCAGGAAGAGTTACACTCTGTTAGGCAGCACACTGTTTGTCACCACACATGGATTTTGAACTACCACCCTTCTTAAGGACACTGGGTTATAACAACATTCAGAAGGGTAGCTAGCTCAACCAGCGACCTGTGCTGATACCATGAATCACCTCCCCACCCTATTAGCTCTTCAAGTGAAGAGCATAAAAAAATCACTTTATTAAGCTGATAACTACATTGTAGTGATTGGATTGTTATAGATCCATGCCCCCCACCCCAGGTTCTTCCATTGAAAAGTAAAGAAAAAAATCAGATGTTCCTTCTACTGGCACACCAACCAAGTAGCCAAATGTACAAATAGCACCTTTGCTCCTGCTCAGCCATTCAGGCCCCATTTCTGTGCCTTGACCCTCCTCTATTTTATTAAAAATTAGAAATAATAATAATAATAATAATAATAATAATAATAATAATAATAATAATAATAATTTCTTCTCCTGCTTCTTAAAAAGTGTAGCAATCTGTTTGCTACACACATAGCAATCATTTGCTACAGTTTATACACTGCTTGCATGGAGCTCTAAGGCACTCATGTTTTATTAAAAAAATCTCCTTATAAACTGTAGCAAACAGTTGTACAGTTTGCATCCTGACTGCACAGTGCTAGATGCTCATGTTTTACTTAAAAAAAAATAATTTTGTAAACTGTAGCAAACAGTTGCTATAGTTTGTACCCTGCCTGCAAATCATATTTTACTAAAAAAAAATTGTCTTATAAACTGTAGCACACTGCAAACAGTTGCTACAGTTTATACCCTACATACACAGAGTGTTACAGTACTCAGGTTTTAGTTAAAAAAAGTGATTTTGTTTTTTGTAGCAGACTGCTTTTGCAATGTAGCAAGCAGTTGCTGCAGGTTAGACCACACACAGAGTGCTGTAATGCTCAGGTTTGACCACAAATGCAGTACTGAGTTTTGAAACATGGAACTGCATT
The DNA here is from genome assembly GCF_019279795.1 of Protopterus annectens. Classification (NCBI taxonomy): domain Eukaryota; kingdom Metazoa; phylum Chordata; order Ceratodontiformes; family Protopteridae; genus Protopterus; species Protopterus annectens. The sequence continues at coordinate 753,837,929 of NC_056729.1, read as the reverse complement.
ACAGATTGGGATGGGTTGATTGTGCCCCAACCCTTGACACCTGGAGCAGTTGCTCCTTTTGCCCCTCCCTAGCTACATTATCAATAATGCATTTTAATAAACAGCAGCACTCTTATTAGATGTAGACCTATGTTTTCACAGTTCAAATACTTGAGGATTATTCATAGGAATACAGCAGTCATCTTGTGGTGCATCAGTAACCAATTTGTGTATCATTTTGTCTAACAATGGCACCATCCTCTGTCTGCACCATGTAGGACCTTTGTTAATTAGTTCCCTGTACTGCAGCTCCCATTGTGTCCTACGTTTTATCTACCACTGTTTCCCAGCATACTGATTGGCCTGGCTCAAAGACAGGTAGTGGCTGTGCAGAGGAGTATTAATTGTAGAGTTTTTTTATATGAAGCTTTATTTCATTGGTCATTTTGCTTAATTGAGTCAAACAGAAAAGTTTCAGGCTCAGGTTTTGACTCTACATTGACCCATTGTTTATTTGTTAAGAAGGGCTTACTCGTGTAGCAATATGTGAATTAACTGGGTTTAATTAACTGCTCAAATGACTGATACAGCTATAGGGTGAGATGGAAGTTACAGGCTGATGTTGGAAATAACTTGCTGGTTAGTATATCCATAAGACAGGAAGAGGGAGAAGGCATGGCTGGGCTGCCATGGAAGTGAGGAATATGCTGCTCATCTCCATTGCATGCCCACCCCTAGGGCATATCTGCAGAAGGGGAGAGGAGTAAAATGGGGTAGGCTATAAAATGGAAAAACTCTCTGGATGGATGTTTAACAGCATGACCTCCCCCCAAGAAAGGCCTTTGGATCCTTGCTGGCCTTTATGAAATTTGTGGGCACTTGACTGGAGGTAGATTGGAATACAGACACACCCAACAAGGATATGGGGCATGGAGAAAAAATAGAGCAAAAAAAAAAAACCTGTCACAAATTTACAGCTATTTTTGCAGAGAATCTAATGATAAGGATGTCTGTAATTGATGGTTCTCTTCTTTGAGATGGTTTATGAACAATACAGAACGGTCAGTGTGATATAAAATATATAATGTGTTTTTAGTCACGATACTCTCATTTTTGCTCTTTCTCAACACTTTGTGAGGTCTTAATGCTGACTTCATGGGTTGACATAGCAGTGTATCATGTTGTTATGAGGATACTATGATTCAGTATTGATGTAACAATAAGCCATCATACTCTGACAGTTGTGCTCAGACTGTGAAGCACTTATACATGAGATGATTTGCTTACCTCCAGTGATTTGGCCACCCATCTTAGACATACTGGATAACAGCTTGCTGCTCATTGTCATCTGTAGTATCTTGTCTAACCTTTCCAGTTTAATACCATCTTTTGTAGCTGATTACAGTGAGCCACATACAGAATTTCTGGATAACATATTTGTTGTAACTAATTGCTTTCTTAGCACATGAATTGCTCTGGCACTGTGCCTTCTCAGTCTCATTAACTGCCAGCGAAATCTGGGTATCACCTCATCAAGATCATAGGAATTATTCAATAGAACCAGTAGCCTGTGGTTAGTCTAAAGTAGGAAACCCTTGAACCCCAATAGGTATCCAGAGAATTTTTCACATCCAAACACTTGCAAGGACCTCTTTCTTGATCTGTGAAAACAGCTTTTCAATATTGATTAGCATTCTGGAACAACAGGCAATAGGACATAACACTTATTTATCCATCTGAAAAAGTGCTACACCTAGACTACAGCTGCTAGCATTACAAGTCCCCATGTCTGCTTGGTGACATCACTATTTTAGCACTGGAGGCTTTGATACAATTTCATTTATTCTGCTGAAAGGTTGTGCTTGACCCTTTCTCCCCAGTCAACGCTGTTTAACTTAACAATTCAATTCGTGGATGTGGCACAGTTGAGAGATCTGGCATAAAGTTACCTAAGAATTTAATTATGCCTAGGGCGTATCATAATTCAGTTATACAAGACAGATACCTTAGTTCAATTATTACTCTGACCTTGTAGGTATCTAGTACTTATGCTGTGACCAAAGGACTGGAACTCGGTCTTAATATCCAAAATTATATTTATCTTGGTTTATCTCTAACCCACAATTTTTATTGGTTTATAACACTGCCTCTAACCTTGAATCATGCATCTCTTTATCTAGAGTGAATATCTTGGAGCACTGCCTCTAACTTTGAATCACACATCTCTTTATCTAGACCAAATATCAGGATGTTATCCATAACAACAATAATATCCTCATGCCCTCTTATAATGTCAGTCATTTTATGCCGACAGGTTTTGGCTTTTGAGATTATACCAAATGACTGCATCTTGAAACAAAATCATCTCATTAGAATAAGGAATGGTGTCAGATATTGGCTATCTTCCTGTAGAGATATTTGCCAGAACTCATTGGAACCATCTAATATAGAATATTGACTAGTAAGATGTTAGGTCTTCTAATGTAAGTGGAGTGAACCACACACAGCAGCATTATTATGCCTTTTCACATCAGCACACACTGGTACATAGCCCTTTTTCTTTACTATTGTGACCACAGGTGCACACCACTCAGTCAATTTGATTCAGTTACACCTTTTATTACACTAAGGCTCAGCATTATTTTGAGCTCTGACATTACTTTAGAAATCATATTAAATGGAACCCTCTTGGGTGTTGTCAAGGTATACAGGATAACATTTTTAATTTAATCTCTACAGGTTCTCAGTTAAATAGATTGGTCTCACCAAAATATCCACATTGACTTTATTTATTCTGGCAATTCAGTCTACTTTGCATGTCACAGGTCTGCAGAGACTACCCAGCACATAAATCCAGGATTCAGACTCATTCCTTTCTGCTCAGACAACATGGCTAGAGATATATCAATGCATTTGAGTTTGCCAGCAGGGCTATGTATTTTGCACTCTGTTTTATGCAACAGTAGATGGCTCTGAGAAACTTCTACTTGTAGCGCATTATATCGCAGTAGCATTGTCCCTGTGTCAACTTTGAAATTCATTTGAATTCTATGAACAGGAAGTTTCATGCACCAGCCTCCTCAATATCTGATATAGTAGTTAATGAACCCGGGTAAATGCTTTTGGAAAACTATTTTAAGTTTTATTTTCAGAAACAACTTTGTTAATTAATTTTGTCATATAAACAGCAGTAGAATGGCCTGGTCTTTCTTGAGTCTTGCACGTTCTTCCTTGTGCTGCACACTGCTGTAGTGGTTACACTGCATGCATTTGCTAGGCCAAAACTCACCCTGCTTCTTGTGCATGTTTAATGTGACATTCATTGTACTTTCTTTTAAACTTGCCCTTTTCTCTGTTTTTTTGCCTCACACATATCATCATTAGCATTTTACTTCTTTACTCAGTCTTCCTCCCTGGTGATTTGTATTGATCTTTCCAAAGTTAAATTTACTTTAAACTACAAACTTTGAAACTCCTTGAAATTAGTCAACCACTAATAGTTCTGTCTCTCATTTGTTCATATTTCATTCCATTAAACTCACAATTTGTATTCATTTCATGCAAACATCTTACAAAAGCTTCATATTATTCACGTTTGGCTTATACATATATGAGACAGAATATCTTTTATGTATAATATTTCTTTGTAATACACAATGTTTATTGATTTTACTATTTACTGACTCATATGTAACACCATTGGCCCTCTGAGCATCATAAGATAATGGGATCAAAGGATATGCAAACCAAATGACTTTTCTGAGCATTTACGTGTTGCCAGTACCCACCCTTAGACTGAACCTCCTTTCTCAAATAGGGCTAGCCCAGGGGTACATTTGCGAATAGGCATCCAACCACTACTCATCTGAAGAAAGATAAAGCATCACACATCTTAATTTACAGTTGGGCTCTATTAGAGGTAGGTGCTATGTAATGAATCTATTTCTCCACCTTGTTTTATTTATTTATCTGTGGTGAAGATTTAGATCCCTGGTTCTTGCATTTTGGGACTATGCAATTTGTGGAGATAAAAAAATCCATGACGACTAGGTTACTAATGGCTCCACTAATCACTTATTTAGGGTCACTTATCTCCACTCTGGAGTCTATAAGATACTGACTATATGGACAGTCTTTTCTGATAGATTAGGACCTTTAAGCCAGTGATATTATGAATCTCTGAGAATGTTTGGGATGTCTAAGGAGGTTCATCCCAAAGGGGACATTGTGTTCAATAATTGGCCTAATCAATGCTGAATATAAGGGAACAATGACTTTTCAGATCTGGATAATATTCCATTGGGAATCTACTGTACTAAATACAAGACTTTCTGACTACTGTTGTTGCATGATGATCAAAGGAGAGGGAATTATCAACCCAAATTCTAAGGTCTCTAACAACATTCTCATTTTGAATTGAGGTATTCTCTATGCTGTACACTGGGGGGATGGCTGTCTACTAAATGGGGCAATACTGTACTTTTATCATTTAATTTAAGCCCGTTTTAATACACTAGCTACTTACAAGTGTAAGTTCTCACTGCAAGACTTGAGTGTCAGAGAGTGACTTGACAAGAACTCCCAATTTACAGTCATCTGTAAATCTAATTAGCCAGATGTCTTGGTTCATGGTCTGGAAATCATAAATTAAATGCCAAACAAAACAGATCTCAATAGGTTCATAGGTGTGTACTAGGCTAATGGCCCTGGAGCCTTTACAAACCTAGCCCATATGATTACCCTGACATTGTGCCACCCAACCTTAGTTCCCAGTGCCTCTGTTGAGTAGAGCCACTGGAGTGATCTCCGGGGTGAATTTTCTATTTCCCATCCACTCATCAACATTTCTCTTGAAGAGGGCCAGTAAGGTGCTCTGTTTGACATGTATGTGAAGTCGAGTCCATAGCAAGGGCAGACTCTGGGTTATGAAACTGTCCCTCCAGCATGTTCTATTGTTTGTGGTAATGAGGCTGAGGTCACTGGAGCAGGTGGTGCAGAGGGATTGGGATTTCTTTAGATGTAGCATTTTTAACAGAGCTGGATCAGACATAGCTTTGTATGTCAAGCAGAGATTGCCTCTAAGTAGGTGATATGAGACAGAGAATAGTTGGAGTTTTTTGAGTCTGTCCATATAGGACAAGTGTTTAAGGCCTAGGATCTTCTTTGTGCGGTACTTTTGCAGCCTCTCCAGTTGTTGCAGGTGTCTAGTGAGGTACATGCCAAATGGGGTGTTGTACTCAATGATTGGCCTAGTGAGGGAAGAGTAGAGGGAGACAATGACCTCTTTCTCCCCGGATGCAAAACCCTTAGTAATGAGATGTGCCACATAGAAAGACATTCTGACCACAGTGGCAATGTGGTGGTCAAAAGAGTGGCTGCTGTCAACCTGTGTTCCAAAATCTCTTACAACACCTTCTGTGTTCAGTGGTCTACCATTGATGTGGTAATTCATGGGAACTGGGTTTTTCCCAAAGGGGATGACGACACATTTTTTGGCACTGAGCTTAAGGCCATGGTTCTGACACCAGTCATTAGTCTCAGTGAAGCCTTTCTGTAGGATGGCAACATCACTTGGGGAGTTAACAATAGCTCCCAACTTGCAATCGTCTGTAAACTTTGTCAGCCAGAGACCCTTTATGTTGGCCTGGTCTTCAGAGAAGTTGATACAAAACAGGAGAGGACCCAGGACCGAACCCTGTGGGACTCCACTCATGACTGGTTGGCAGTCTGACTTGGTGTCCGCTACTTTCACACTGTGGGTTCTATCTGTGAGCCAGTTTGCAACCCACCCAGTGATATAGGGGTTGATGCCTAGCTTATTGTGTTTTTCTAGGATTCCTGAATGGGGAATGGTATCAAACACCTTGGCCAGATCAAGGTAGGCTGTATGAACCACCTTGCCTTCATCCACAGCTCTGGTGACTGACTCAAAGAAGTCGACCAAGTTGAGCAGACATGATCTACCCTTCAAAATACCAAACTGTGTAGGATCCAGAGTTTGGAGATTCCCTATATCCTTGTTTATTATATCAATGATGATGCATTCCATAGCTTTGCATATCAGACTCATCAGGCTAATGGGGTGATAGTTCCCAGGGTCTGTAGTCGCTCCTCCTTTGTGGAGAGGAATGCCTGTAGCAGTGCACCATATGGTAGGGACAAAGCCTGAGGTGAGGCTGTGATTGAACAGGGCACAGAGGTGAGGTACCAGTTCACTCTGTAGTTCATGTAGAACACAGCCAGGGATATTGTCAGGTGCCATGGAAGCTGTATTCTTGGCCTTGGACAGTGCTGTTTTAACTTGTGCAGCAGTAATACTGGGTGCCTGGTAATCTACTGGTATTGTGATTGGTCTTTTGGAGGGTAGAAAGGGGTAAAGTTGGCACTGAATCTGTTAGCCAGTATATTGGAAATATCTGTTGGCTCTGTATCGGAGATACCATTATGCAGTAGCTCAGAGTAAATTTGGTTATTGCCATGGAGATTCTTTACATAACTATAGAAGGCCTTGTGGTAGTCTTTACTATCTGCTGGAATTCTGTTTTCATAGCTAGCTTTACATGATTTGATGGAGGATCTCAACTTTTTTGTTGAGGCTGATAAGGGAGTTTTTCCAGTCTTGAGACTTCACCTTATTCTGCATCAGTTTCCTCCTTCTGTTGTAGAGTTTATTTATGGCAGGGGACCACCAGATTGGCTTCTTTTTTTGGAGGAGAGCATCTTGGTTCTCTTGAGTATAGCGAGATCCATGCATTTGTATATGTGTTTGTACAGTGCATTGGTGCATGATTCGGTGGTCATGCAACTATTCTACATTTGCATGGGTGCCATGAAATTAGCCACTTCTGTTTTTAAGAGCCCAAAGTTAGCTTTGGATAAGTTTTTCATGGTGGCTACCTTTGCAGGGAGGGGATGGGAGGGATGTGGATTTCCAGGGTAATTAGTTTGTGGTTGGATCTAACCAGGGAGGAGTTAACTATTAGTGTAGAGCAACAGTCACCCATGTTAGTAATGACCAGATCAAGGATGTTGCTACCTCTAGTGGGGGTAAGAATGAGTTGGTCTAGGGCATTTGAATTAATGAATTCCAGGAAACATTGGGCAAGTGTATTGGTACATGAGTAGTTTTCCCAGTTAATGGAGGGGTAGTTGAAGTCCCCAGTAGGAGAATGTTAGGTTGGACCCTAATATTCTACAATGTGCTTAGGCATGTAGAATGTGAGTCTTGGGACTTTGTTGGGGACCTATAGCAATATACGACCTGATATGCTGTCATACCCAATGGTAGCTGCACCTGAAGTATCTCTGATACGTTATGTTGGGCTACCAATCTGGAGGTGTGCACATCCTTTATGAATATGGAAACACCACCGCCTTTAGAGCCTCGGTCCAAGTTCTGGGGCCGAAAGGTGTAGAATTAGTTATAGCCTGGTAGTACAAGGATGCTTTCTGCTGCCTTGAACCAGGTCTCTATTACAGCACAAATGTCGATGTTCTCCATTTTAAGGAGTGCTTCAAGCAAGTGCATTTTCAGATTTAGACTTCTAGCGTTGAGCAGCATGACCCTCAGACTGCATTTGTTTGTAGCTGTTACAGTGGTAATTTGGTCTTTGGAATACTGCCTAAAAAAGGCACTAGAGGGTTGGCAAGAGTCTTGACCAGTATCCAGAAACTCAGGGGTGACAGATGCAGGCCATCTTTGGCAAAGCATTGAGGTCTGTTAATCATGTCATCCCAGGCAGACAGATACTGGATCACCTTAGAAAGACACCAGAAACTTAGCCAATTGTTGAAATCGATCATTTTCTGCTTGTACTGTGGTATCATTCTGGGTGATGGTAGGATGCTGCTCAGGGCTAAGGTCATACCCACCTGGGTTACCTAATACGAGAGCTCCTCCATGTCTCTTTTCATGTAGACCAGGGAGGTTCTTCTCAGGTCATTCACATCCACATGTACAATGACAGAGTCATATTTGTACCTGTTGTTGAGGGACCTGAGTACGTGCCTTATGTGGCAGATCCTGGCACTTGACAGGCAGCTGACTGTTACTTTCTCCTTATTCAACCTAGCGAGTGGGACATCAGTGTGCCTCACTATTGAGTCCCCTATGACTAGTATGTTGGGCGTGCAGTTCTGCCTTAGGAGCTTTGTTTGAGTGGCACACTGTTTAGGAGAGTTATGTGTCTCATGATTAGTGTTGTGTCAGTCGAGTGCATTTCTGCCTTGGAGGTCTCTGCTGTTTGGGTAGATTTTTATTGAGAGCCTCCGCAAAGGTGGGTGTGTGGTTTGTGTTTTTATGTGAAGACAGTGCTGGTGTGTGTTCTGGAGGGCTATGTGTACCATGTGGTGTGGTGCAAGTGTTGACCTTTGCCTCTTGACCAGCTATTCGGGTCTTGGCTGGAGAGTGCGTGGCTTCCAATTTGGATATATAAGTGCATCTCTCACAAGTTTGAGTGTTAGGAAGTAAGAGGAGGGGGTTGTCAGTGTTCATGAGGCAGTTGCTACACTGCATCAGGATGCCCAAGTTCACCAGGTTAATAGGAGAAAGCACAGGGAACTGACCTTAGACATGCCTGGATGGGTGGGTATTAATAATAAGTACTGGATCAGTTTCCTTGTAGAACTTTTAGTGCTGGTAGCACTTTTGTGTGCTACAATAATTGCTGCACGAAGTCTGGTAAAGTGCTAGACTGATAAGCTAGTAAAAGTGCAGAAGAGGAGAGAACAAGCAGGTCTAAGGGAAAAACTGAAGAGCAGACTTAAGCACTGCTCAGACGCTACAAACAGTCCTGGATACAGCAAATCTGTATCTGGACTAGACTAGTTACAGGAAAGCCAGGAAACTAGTGCAAACACAGGCTTTTAAACCAGAAAGTTGAAAGAGATGGAAAAACTTCCCAAACAGACAATAAACTAAAATTTCTGGTCCAGAAACTACTCCTCTTGTGGTAGATAGGCTACCTAGTGCTTACCACTCCCACTGACAAGCTAGAAGGCTACCCTCTGACACAGAAAGGCTTGGGGGGCTCAGAAGCTTACAAACAGTTGTGGATACAGCAAAACTGTATCTGGGCTAGACTAGCTACAGGAAAGGTGGGAAACATGCAAATATGGGCTTTTAAACCAGAAGTTGAAAGAGATGGAAATAAAATGCCTGAAGAGCCAATAAACTTCACTTTCTGGGCCAGTAACCACTCCTCCCATGGTAGATAGGCTACCTAGTGCTTACCACTCCAACTGATAAGCTAGAAGGCTTCCTTCCAACACAAACAGGCTTGGGGGCCTCAGAAGTTTACTTACAGTACTGGATACAGCAAATCGGTATCTGGACTAGACTAGTTACAGGAAAGGTGGGAAACAAGCACAGATGTGGGATCTTAAACCAGAAGTTGAAAGAGATGGAAAAACTGCCCAAATGGCCAATACATTTCACTTTCTGGGCCACTAACCACTCCTCTTGTGGTAGATAGGCTACCTAGTGCTTACCACTCCCACTGATAAGCTAAAAGGCTTCCCTCCAACATAGACAGGCTTGGGGGGCTCAGAAGCTTACATACAGTACTGGATACAGAAAACCTGTATCTGAACTAGACTAGTTACAGGAAAGGTGAGAAAAGGGAAAACACAGTCTTTTGGTCCAGGAAGTTGAAAGAGATGGATAAACTACCAAACGGCCAATACACTACAATTTGTGGGTCAGAAACTACTCTTCTTGTGGTACCACTCCCACTGAAAAGCTAGAAGGCTTCCTTCTGACACAGAAAGGCTTGGGGAGCTCAGAACCTTACAAACAGTCCTTATTACAACAAATCTGTATCTGGGCTAGGCTAGTTACAGAAAAGGTGGGAAACAAGTGCAAATGCAGCCTTTTAAACCATAGAGAACTCTTTGAGATGCCTTGATTACCTTCATACTCTCTGATGAGGCACTTACTAGCTGCACTGTGTGGATTCTGTCCTTTAGCCTATTTTCTATCCATCTTACCACATAGTGATCTATTTGTAATGTATTATGCTTATTAATTTTGCTAACATGGGGGATGGTATCAAATGCCTTGGCCAAGACAAGGTATGCGGTGTGGGCAGCATGACCACTGTCAACAGCTTGTGCTATTCTTTCAAAGAAACTGATTAGATTCATTACATTGGGCCTACCCTTGACAAAGCTAAACTGCTGAGAGTCTAGCTTGATTAGATTTTTTATGCAATATCTTACTGTGTCAGTTATAAAATGTTCATTGGCTTTACAAATAAGAAATGTCAGCCTGATTGGCTTATAATTTCTGGGGTCAAGGCTGGAGCCACCCTTGAAAAGTGGCATCACAAATACTGTGGCCAAACATCAGGGGCAAAGCCACTGGGTAAACTTGGGTTAAATAGGTTAAGCGGTGGCTCTGCCAGAACTTGTCTAGTGCTGTTTGTTAAACAGCCAGGTATATTGTCAGAGCCAATGGAGGAGTATGTTTATTTTTGTAGAGTATCATTAGTTCATGCTCTTTAATGATGATGATGGGGAATCAGTGAGCTTCAGAAATAAGTGGACCTTAGGTAGTGTTCTCTGAGGTGAAACCTCCACTGAATTTGTTTGCTAGTATGTTGGCAATGTCTACTGAGTCAAAGTAGATGGTGCCATTATGAATAAGTTCAGTTCAGTGTTGGATGTTATTTCTTACTTTCCTAATGTAAATAAAGAAGTATTTGTAATTGTCATTTGCTTCCGATACTAAACTAAGTTCTTGCTCTGCCTTAGAAATCCTAATAATACTTTTCAAGTGCTGTCTATTTCATGACATTATCCATGATTTTAGTGCCTTTTGATCTGCTGTATATTTATAAGTTTTTTTGTTTGTTTTATTATAGTTTATTTATGTTGGTGAACTACTACGTAGCTAACTTTTACATTTCCAATTATATTTACATCTGGCTGGGACTGCCAGTTGTATATATTTATCTAAGTGGGAATAGGAATTATATATAGTCTCTACCTACTTTCCTATGGAATATAACAAAGTATTTATCTGGATTTCTCCTATTTTGTTATATAACATGTCTGCTACTCTAAGGCATGCCAATCCTTGCATCCAGCAGGCCATCCAAATGATTTTGAGAAGTCAAATGGATGTGATGGATTAAACATTGTCATTTTTTTGACAAAACTTTTATTTTCTCGTGCTGAATAAACAAAGACTTGTAAAATTTGTAAAACAAGTACAAGTTTATGAAGTAAAGCTGTTATCTTTGTTTAAAAATGCTTGCTCTGAGCTTCATGTGCTCTATTTGGCTTATTGTCATGTTTTTCTGACTGGGATTGTGTTCATTAGTTACATGATATACGAGCATTTTAACAAAAATGCTAACTTTTAATCTGGACAAAATGTCAGCTAAGTAGGAATGATTTTAAAAATTCACTAATCATGAATATACAGATACTAGGCACTAGGCTCAATACATTATGGGATGCAGTCATACTTATAATTACAATGCTATTTGATAGTCTTAAAGCGGCAATGGCTGTAACACATATTCACAGTTTGTACAAGCTCATGCAGCTCTACATGACTTGTCATCACACTGACTTAAAATGTTTTAACTCTCAGTCAGCTTAGCTTAATATGACATAAATGCTGACACATTGCTTGCATTCATTAAAATAATCTAGACATTGTTTAGTAATTCAGTGTCTTTGGCTCTAAACTTGACACTGCCTTTGACTTCCCTCCCTTTCATCGCTAATGAACTAAATACGTTGAACATTACAATTCTGATATTTAGTACTTCTGACTTGCTACAATATTATTAATTTAAGAAGTAATTTGCCTCTGTGTAGGGCAGGACTTCAGGAAGAAGGCATGGGGTGAGACAGAGCTAACAGCAAAATACATGTTTACTGGTGCAACAGTGATTTTCTGTATGCCCTGCCCAAAGTGTGTTGACATTATTACTTTTAGGCTTAGTGTGCAATGAAGTGTGGCCTGTAAAGGCATACCTACCACAGGCTCTAGGGCAGCTATGCCTACATGACAATCCTTCACACCTAACTTGGCTATCTCTCCAAATCCTGGTTTTCATCACTGCTCAATGAAAGATTTGTCCAGAGTAAGACACACACATTCCGCCATGATGGGCGCAACCTTCTTTTCTGCCAGCTCCATCACACACCTGAGTTGCTAATCAGTGCTTGACCTGTGTTATAGTCAGAGCTGCATCCCTCTATGCTTGTACAGCTGGCACTTGTGGGGGGAGGGCTTTTCCCATTTTTAAATTCCTAAGCCTCCAGCACTGTGTCACTAAAGTATGTGCTATTATAAGACTATAATATTTAATCTTTCTCTGAAGAGCATTATTTACTACCACACAACCTTTAGATCTGATTTCAAACAGTTCCTGATCAATAATGGAAATATACAAATGCTGTGACGTAAAATCCACAAAAAATTATATGCACCTACATTCTTATTTTGATGAGCTGTCCTTCTTGGTTCTAGTCATACATCTTAACGTCTTAATGCAATAAATGTTACATGAATAATAAACATTATGCAGATTTACATTATCAATCAGTTGGCATGTATGTTCAGACAAATATTACACATGTTGCCATGGTATTAATGTGTAAACATCATGATTTTATGCATTACATTGTCAGCAGTAAACATCCTTCATAGATTAATTTGTCTCTCTTATAGTTTTTTTTTCTGCAGAATGTTTGTAGTTATGTAGTATGAAATGTCGTTTGCATAATAAATACATGTACAGCATATACACGTGTTTGAAGTACACATTTTATAAGTTTCTGATTGCTCAGCGTTCACTGTAGGCAAGACAGATTGAGTATGTATTGAGACCTCTCTAAACATTATATGCCATTTCCATGTGTGCATTCCTGTAGCATGAAATATGCAAGTTTCACTATGGATGTTTTGGTTACAAAATATCGAAGAACCATCTCAATTAGCAGAAATGGAAAAAAAAAATAACCCAGCATTATTTTTCCTCAGTCTCTGGCATTATATACACTACATTGTGGGCTTTACATGTCTGCATGACATTGACTGGTATGAAACCTGACACAGAGCTGACAAGATTTATTTGTATGTGGATGAATGCTGTTGATTGTGAAGCGTCTAGCACCAGTACACCCACTGGTCATGGTGCTCTGGTACAGTTTCTGTGAAATAGGTATGTGTTTGCATGCCATTTATGACATGCTGCTGGACCTGTACACACAATGCAGGGATGTCCAGATGTTAATGTTTTTGCTGCATTTGCAAACTTGCATACATACAAAGTTATCCCATTCACACCTAGAGCACCAGTTTTGTATACTTCCATTTAACACCTATATCTACTTATAGTGTTCTGATTTTTGGTGGTGGTGGGTATGGGCATCCATACTTAAGAGACTTATCAAGTAATAACAGACAGGATTAAAACAAGTTAAAAATACGACAGAAAGACTGCTAATATAGTATGCCCTACACTGAAGATATTAATTAATGTTTGTCACTTGTGCCTCTAATTTTCATATTTGTTGGCATATTTTAATATTGGAAAGTATTACATATTATTGAGGGGCATGATGTGAAATGTCATAATGGGAGACAAGTAAATATATTATCACTATCCATGTCAAATACACTGTACTGGACATATTGCTATTAGCTTGCTAATTATTAATATTTCTATATGTATATTAGTGTTTCTAAAACTGAGTGACTTATAAATCTCTGTATGGCATAGGTGAAACCTTAAATGATATTAAAAAAATTGCTATTCATACTGGGACAGTAAATTATGCACAGTGAGAGACTTCAGCTCTATTCATATTGTTAATTATACAAATAACTTGATTTCCCAGAAAATGCACTGGAATATAAGGATATATAAAGGCTGCTAGAAGTGTGACATTCCACATTAATAAGTTTAGTCACAGTGTAGTAGGTATTAAATATTTGTCTTTCTCATGTTTAGATGAGGGGTGGAGAATTAAGGCTACACTCAGATCTGCTGCCATATGAATAAATATGTTCAGTTCATTTGAGTTGCTAGCCATAGTCTGGAACAACACCTATCATTTTAACTCTTTTTTTGTTGTTTTTGCATGGAGCTCAGCAGTTGTGACTCGGCACAACATTTCACTCTCCATAATTCATTATTTAACTGATTCCATAACACTGCAGGAAGGAACTTGTTGGCTGGCATGTCTCCATTTAATTGCTTTGTCCTCAATGTGCACATGCATTTATTTCTTGTAATATCACAGTAAGTCCCCTTTTGCTTCTTTAAGAAGAATGTATACTATTAGGATTATTATAATATCTACAATGAGATATTTTGTACCTGGTTAATGCACATCACAGTTTCCCATCTAAGCTTTTTTGATTACTATGACCACTTACCGCATACATATATTTTTCAGACCATAGTTAAAAAGGTTTTCTAATCAATTTTCCTAACCAGTTATCAAGTAAGGAAACACATGCAAGAGCACTGCCTCCTCACAGCAGAACAAAGAGCATTTTGAGAGTTTAAATGAATGTTTTACTTTATGGTGTGAGACAGGTAAAAATGTCTCCATTTCTAATTCATGTGAAATCAGGTACATATACTCTTCCCAATTCAATACAACTGATAAATGGTGCTTTGGGCTCAGAGTGGCTTTAATGGCTTTAGCAAGAAAAAATATCTGTCCAAGATAATTTAAGACTATTTACTGGGGTAGCTTGACAGCTTGTTAATAAATTGACAAATAACTATCTTCAGTTTGTTATTTGAAAACTTACTATGTTTTTGATGTCACACACATACACAAAATAGTTACCATATAATGTTATATTAGTTAAAGGTTTGAACAAAACTTTTACACAGATTTTAGCTTAAATATACCTTGCATTTCCATTTCTGATGTGCAAAAACTGAATAAATAAATAATAATACAAAAGAACAGTTTCTTAAATCTCATTCATTAGTATAAGCCAGCTGTATTTTAAGAGTGTGAGGAAAAGGAGCCTTGAGATATTTACATTTTGGAAAGTGTAATGAAGCAAACCAAATTCAGGGATGGCAATTAGCTCCTAAGATTTGGTGTGGATACATCATTCTGAACCAAATATTTATCATAGGACTGGGCTAGTGCCCCCTTTGTTAACAACAATAACAGGGAGCATTGCTAAAACAGTGCCACTATTTATCTAAGTGGTTCATGCCAGTCTGTAAAAGTTAAATAATCTTGTGATGGATGCAAAATTACTGTCATAGATAATGTTTGTTTAGTTTTTCTGAGTAAGTTGGATGGACCGTTAGAGTCCATATTCTGCAATAACCTTGTTTAAGTTAGATAACCATCTACAGAAAAGTGAGACTACATGGAATATATGTTTTTCATACTGAAGGGTAGCAAATAAAGTCAGTTAAATTAAAATCTGCAAAAGTTGGAAGAGTTCAAGAAACTGAACACTTGACAGTATAAAAAAATAACTTTTTGATCAGCTTTGCTTACTAGAACTATATCTCCAAATTGTCCATAGTTTCCCTTATATTGGTCTGTTCCTCATAACATTTGCAATATTTAAAATCTGTCCTTATTTTTGTGTCTCTGTCTTCCCATCGTCAGATGCTTTGGCCATATTTGTACAGATTTCTTCAGAAGACCCCCTTTTAGTAATGGGTGCTAACCCCAATGCTGTTTCTTCCCCCAACCCTAACCCTACACATTAATTTCATTAAAACCTTCTAGTAACACTGCCACTGTTCAGACAAATTTGAGACTAGTGTTATGAGGGGTTTAGTTTTAATATAGATTCCCTAGAATAGGGATATATTCCTGTCACAGAGACTCCCCATGCTTTGGAACAAAATTCCAAGCTACATTAGGCAGAGCCCCTCAGTAACAGTACTCAAGAAAAACTTTGATGACTGGATGGATAACAGAAAATACATCCCTGGGATCACTTCATTGGCTCTGCTTGACAGAGGATCAGTTAATTAATCAATGGGGCAATGAAACACAACACACTGTGGCTAGGCTTATAAATGACCTTGGGCAGATTGCCTAGTACCTACCTATGAACCTATGAACCTAATATCAGGAAAGGAAATAGTTTTCAACTCATGATGTTATTGATTTCATTTTTTTTTTACTATTGTGTATGAACAAACTTATTTTGTCAGTGTTTTATATTCAACATTAGGGCATTAAGTCAGACACAATAGACACACACACACACACACACACACATATATATATATATATATATATATATATATATATATATATATATATATATATGTAGGTCTGCTTCACATAATGGAACATCCAAATGTTCGACTTTCATATAGCCTAGACCATATGATCGAACATTTGAATGTTCGACAATGTGAAAAAAAAAATAAACAAAAAAAAAAAAAACAGTACTAGCCCCCCACACCCACTGCTATTTAAATATACCAACTCCTAGATTGCACTACATTGTAGTAAAGGGAAATCTTCCTGTTCTGCGCTCTATGAAGATCCCCATTCAGACCGTTTGAACTTTTAAAAGTTCGAGAGTATGGTCTCAGCCAAATGAAAGACGAGCTTTTAAAAGTTCAACCAACTGAAGGGGACCCAATATATATATATATATATATATATATATATATATATATATATATATATATATATATATATATATATATATATATATATCTATATATATATATATATATATATATAGATATGTGTGTGTGTGTGTGTGTGTGTGTGTGTGTGTGTGTGTGTGTGTTTAAATGAACCTATGTCAGATGACCAAGTTTTCAAAAATTTGAAATTCATATGGACAAGACCATATGATCAAGTTTCTGAAAACCTGAACATCAAAAAAAAAAAAAGAAAAAAGAAAACATAAAAATCTTCTTCTTTTACATTTATGCAGGGGGGCAAGCTGCCATGCACCCCCACACCCTCTGAAAATTATACATAGCAACTCTGAGATCACACTACAGTGAAGAAAAGGGTAAATTTCCCAGTCCATGCTGTAGCATGTTCTCCATTCAAAAACTTTGAGTTTTCAAAAACTCGATCATATGGTCTCAACCATATGAATTTCAAGTTTCTGTAAACTTGATCAACTGATAGGGATCTATTTATATATATATATATATATATATATATATATATATATATATATATATATATATACATACAGTATATAGCAGAAGAGTGGGGTGTATCCCCCAAACTAAAGGATGCAGAGAGATGAAATACCTTTTTCAAAAACATTTTAATGGTAACAGAGAGTATTAAGGATTGCTATATTTCCTTTTTATGATATTTTATTTTTGATATTTCAAGGACACACAAATATGCCTGTTACATGTTTGCTAGGAAGCTAAGTGTAAGATATTTGTATTGCACATATGACCCCTTCAGACATCCACACTACTGACAGCTTTTTGCCTTGAATGAGATTACTGTGAGATGGCTGCTCCTCATTGAAAGAGGCACGGAAAATACATGGAGTATATGAATGTATCCTTATTGAATTTCTCTAATCTACAGTTGTGCTTGGTTTAGTGGTAATCCATCATGTTTTTCCCAGTGTTGCTATTACTACCAGATGAGTCCAGGATTTCATCATAGGTTCATAGGAGATTACTAGGCTAATGGCCCTACAGCCCTTAAAAGCCTAGCCAAATGTATCCAAGTTGCCTCAGTTTTTGGTGGTTAGGTGAGAGAAGTACACAGAGGTAAGGGTCTGTGGTAGTTAATACTGATTGCCTCTGTCCAGGATAGACATGGTCTCGACCCCAGGAGTCAATTTATGGTCACTATTCATTTATCTAGGTTGTGTTTGAAGAGGTCAGGGAGGGAATCTGTTTCACGGGAATTGGAAGCTTGTTCTAGAGAAGTGGCAGTCTCTGGGAGATGTACCTGTGTCTTCATCATGACCTATTTAAGTCAGAGACTAGGCTAAGATACCTGGAGTGAGTGACTCTACCTTCAGTTTGATTTATGAATGTGCTACATTTCCATGAGGGCTGTGTTAGAAAAATCTACATGCTGCCTAGAAAAATATATTTACAATGTGTGCTGCTTAGAAAAAATATTTACATACATGCTGCCTAGAAAAATATATTTACAATGTGTGCTGCTTAGGAAGATGTGTATTTAATCATTCAAACACATATAAGTTGTGTGATCAAATATATAGAGAAATGTGTGCTTTAGTTAGGAATAAATGTACTTAATGCATTTAATTCTGTCTTACTAGAATAACAGTAGAAATAAACCTGCATATTATTGCTTGAAGTACAAGCTGCAGTGTAATCAGAAATTTGACCTTGGCAGCTTGCAGATGCAGTCTGGCTCATGTCTTTCAAGTAAAGATTATTTTGCAAAGTTAGAAAATAATAAATCTGTTCGCATGTATGTCCTCTTTCCTGCCTCCACCAGGGAAGTAGCCTTGTGCGCACTATCTCTGATAGTGCGCAGCTGGGGACAAGAGAAACAAAGGGAGGCTTTAAGGAAGACATACATCTATTGTATTTGAACTAATCAGAGAACCTTGAATTGGCTACATCCTCAGGAGGTCATCGTGACTGACCAGCTGTTTGCAAGGCTGCAACATTCTCATGGGAAAAGGACTTTTTGGAAAACACAAACTCAGCAATTTTTATGAATTACTATGATGTAAAGACCCTGTCACTGACCACACCAGTAAGGTGGGCAAAACTGATAATGAAATGTATATAACCAATGTGTTTTGGTCAATAAAGCAGTCAAAATTCTATACAAACTTTGTGTATGGTTTTGCCTCCTAATGTACATTAGCTTTAAGATGCTCAAGCTTTCCTGCATTATTGTTTGTTATTAATTGACATTGTGTTTGAATAACTCAATGATTTTTACAGTCTGACTCTAACAAATTTATTTAACATCTTGGTCCTAATCGTGCCGGAATTCCCTTGGTAAGCTACAGGTCAGAATATATAGGTGGTATTGAAGTCTGCGCAGAAGAAGGAAAGACCTCCGACTGAATTGTCGTGCCCAAAGAGGCTGTCCACTTGTCTGATCTGTGGCCGAAAAGCGGAAAACTGGGTCCTAAAAAGCCTATCAAACATAAGCAGGAGGCTCGGGTAAGCAGAATTCCTCTCTTTGTTTTTGTTTTAGATCGGGGACCAGGTTACACTGTGCTATTGCTAAGGTTTGTGATAGCAGGGAGAGAGGTAGTCGAAGTATTGTATCTTGAGTCATAGATCAGGAAATAAAGCAAAACAAAGTAAACAGTCATTCTAGACACTACTGTGAATACGGGGAATAGAGATACCACGTGGTACAAGAGAAAGGGTTACGTAACAGTTCTGTTGTTTTTTCTCTCTCTCTCTCTCTCTTCTTTTTTCTCTTTCAGAGACATGGGAAATGAGTGCACTAAAGGGTCACGTGACCCGCCCCTAACAGAAGATGCAAAATATATGCAATTACAGAGAGCAGATAATGTGAGATATTTTGCAACATGGGTTAACAAGTATGACTTTGATGGTAAATTGGATAAAATGGCATTAATAAAACTTTTAAGACAGTTAAAATCTGACGCAGAAGGTCAGGCAAAAAAGCAGCAAACGGACAGTTGTACAGGGAACCACTTTCCCATGATATAGCAATAACTGATCCAGTCTCGGGCATGACCCAGAGAAGTAAAATAGTACTTTCTGCCAAATGCCCCATGAACCTATTAGGAAGAGACCTTATGCAACTTTTTGGCATAGCAGTAGTCCCTACCATGAACGGTATGGAGGCACAGAGACAAACTGACACCTTTGTAGTACGGTCGGAGGGGGAGGCTTATTATTGGTACAGCCAGGATCTGGTTACAACCGGACCAGGGGCAGTGACCGAGGAATTGATGAATGTAGCCACTAGCAAGGTGCCTCCCCTCGATACTGACCAGCAACATTTATTACATTGTACCCTATATTATTGTAGCACACCAGGACCTGATAAAGAATACGAACAAAAGTTGTTCAGGAATCCTGCAAATAGACTGATATTATGGACCCTATACTGGGACACTGAGGGCAACAGTGTGGTGAGTTGTTCGTTACCTCAGGAGTTTTTGGAATTGTACAAATCCAATAAACTACCACACGTTAGCCTAACCAAAAACAAGAATGTTAGGTGGGTAGACTTGGGTGACAAAGTGACAGGATGGGAGAGACTAACTGACTTAGAGTTATCGGACTTAGGAGTACAGAAACAGAAACTGAATTGGTTAGCATAACGCCCAGCTGTACACTTACAACAGAGTGAAGACAGCTGAATGGCGTTCTTGATAGAAGAAGAAGCAAAAGCTTTGAGTAAAATACCAAATGTTCTTTGGTCAACAGGAAAATCAGATGTAGGACTTATTCGTACAGCAGGGCCAGTAGTTATTACACCAAAATCAGCCTTTAGACCAAGGAAAAGACAATATCCTTTGAGCAAGGATGCAGAACAGGGAATCAAACCTATTATAATGGCATTACTCAAGGAAGGGATACTGGTGGAATCTTTAGATTCACCATGTAATACTCCTCTATTTCCTGTAAAAAAAGCAAACGGGGAATGGCGGATGGTACAAGATTTACAAGCTGTAAATGATGCGGTAATACCAAGAGCACCTACGGTGCCAGACCCACATACTTTGTTAAATGATTTGAAGCCGCAACAAAAATATTTCACCGTGGTAGATATTAGCAATGCATTTTTCTCAATACCTATCCACCCTGACAGCCAGCATTGGTTTGCATTTACATTTCAGGGCAAAAGGTATCGTACACCCGACTACCACAGGGATATAGTGAAAGTCCAACAATATTCGCACAAGAGATGGCTAGCAACCTGGCGGGGTTTTCTCCACCAGGGGGCAGCCAAGTACTACTTTATGTAGATGACATCTTGCTTGCAGCTCCTACCCAGCAACAGTGTAGGGAAGACACAATAGCATTACTGAAATTCTTAGCTGAGCAAGGGCATAAAGTGAATAAACATAAATTGCAACTTTGGAAAGAACAGGTTAAATACCTGGGATATGTGATATCCAAAGAAGGCAGAACATTAGATGAAGAACGAAAACAGCTATTTTACAAGCACCCAGACCAACTACCAAGAAGGAAATGATGTCTTTCTTGGGAACGACTAATTTTTGTCGAAGTTGGATACCGAATTATGCTTTAGAAACGGCTCCATTGGCTGATTTAATATTTAAAACACCAATGGCAGCACAAGAAACACTACACTGGACTCCGGAAGCAGAGGCAGCCTTTTGCAGACTAAAAAAACTGATAGTTTCATCATTAGTTTTAGGGCTTCCGAATTACCATAAGAGATTTTTCCAAACTGTAGATTGTAGGCGGGGATATATGACGTCAGTACTGACGCAACAACATGGCGGCAAGCAACGCCCCATAGCTTATTATTCATCACAGTTAGACCCGGTGGCACGATCATTACCACCCTGCGTACAAGCAGTAGTCGCAGCAGCTATGGCAGTGCAAGCTTCAGCCTCAGTGGTGTTGTTTCATCCTCTCACGTTGAGAGTACCTCATGCAGTTGCGATAATTTTACTGCAGGAAAAAATAGCATTTTTATCCCCTGCCAGACATCTTTCTTGCATGACCATACTATTGAGTCAACCCCATATGACAATTGAACGTTGTACAACATTAAATCCGTCAACGTTACTTCCAATTCCTGTGGATGGCATACCGCACAGCTGCCTACAGGAAATGGAACAAATAACCACACCCAGACAAGATCTTACTGATGTACCTTTAGCTGACGCAGAGGTGACATTTTTTGTGGATGGGTCCTGTAGACGAGGTCCTACAGGGAAGAACCTAGTGGGCTATGCAGTAGTGACTGATGACGAAATCATAGAAGCACAACCCCTGCAACATAACCTGTCAGCTCAAGCAGCAGAATTGATAGCTTTGACACGTGCTTGCACTCTAGCGAAAGGCAAATGTGTTAACATATATACTGACAGTCAGTATGCTTTCTCTACAGTGCATGTCTTTGCACAACAATGGAAAAACAGGGGAATGATAACATCTACTGGCAAGCCGATTAATCATGCGCAATTAATTCTGAACCTGTTAGATTCTATTCAGTTACCCACTAGAATAGCTATCTGTAAATGTGCAGCCCATACAAAACAACAAGACAGAATTTCAAAAGGGAATGCTCGGGCTGATGCAGCTGCGA
This sequence comes from Protopterus annectens, assembly GCF_019279795.1. Lineage (NCBI taxonomy): Eukaryota > Metazoa > Chordata > Ceratodontiformes > Protopteridae > Protopterus > Protopterus annectens. The sequence continues at coordinate 753,815,726 of NC_056729.1, read as the reverse complement.
AGCAAGCTGCCTCAGACCCAGAAACTGTGCTTTTAAATGAAGAACTACAACCTTCTGAGACTCTAGATTTAGAAATGTTAAAAACAATGCAGACATTAGCTACAAAAGCAGAAAAGCAAAAGTGGATAAAACGAGGAGCAATCCTTAAAGAGGGACTGTACATCTCCAAAGAGGAGAAGCCCATATTACCATCTAATTTATTTAGATATGCAGCTTTGTTGAGCCATGGGCAGAGCCATGTCTCAACAGGGGGGATGGTACAGTTAGTTAACAAAACATTCCAAACATATGGATTTACGAATTATACACAAAAATTTTGTGCAACATGTCATATTTGTAGCAAACATCATGCACAGGGAGCATTTAAACCAAAGCGAGGAGTTTTCCAACACCACCCTATCCGTTCCATACTATTTGTATGGATTTCATAGAACTGAACAAATGTGAAGGGAAAAAATACTGTTTAGTAATCATAGATATGTTTTCAAAATGGGTAGAAGCTTTTCCAACTAGAAATCCGGATGCAGCAACAGTGGCAAAGGCCCTAGTGAAAGAAATCATTCCTAGATTTGGCATACCGGAAAGAATTTATAGTGACAATGGGACACATTTCGTTAACCAAGCGATACAGCAGCTTGGGAGATTTTTGGGATTTCTTTGAAAAACCATTGTGCTTATCACCCTCAGTCAGCAGGACTGGTGGAGAGGTACAATGGAATTTTGAAAACAAGTTGAGAAAATTAATGAGTGAGACTCAAAAGACTTGGATTTGCTGTCTGCCTTTAGCACTGCTGAGCATGAGAACTGTTCCAAATGTAAAGGGCTTGACCCCTTTTGAAATAGTGTTTGGAAGGGCATATTGTGTGCCACAATGGAAGGCCCTCATGCCTGCAGAGCTGGAGGCCGATGGCTCATTAGCTAGTTATATGAAAAAGTTATTAACAAATAAGACTGTTTTGCAGTTGAACTCTTTTCCAGATAAACAAGAAACGAAACCAGAAGCCGTGCTGACCCCGGGGTCCTGGATTTGGCTGAAAATCATAAAGAGAAAGAACTGGGCGAGTCCAAGGTGGGAAGGTCCGTACCAGGTACTGTTGGCAACACCCACTGCAGTGAAAATCGCTGAGAGAGCATCTTGGGTTCATTTAACCCATTGTAAACCTGTTAAGAAATTCAGTTTGGACATACCACAGGAACAGGATGGCCAGAGGCAGAATGAATAAAAATGTGAAACAACCCCAGAGACACTGGTTCACTGGCCTACTGATCATACACTTAATAACTATGTTTGTAGTAACTTTTTTGTTGATTTGGTTTTTCTTGCATATAACTACAGAAGTGAAATTAATAAAACGTGATGAAGGACTGGCTATAGACTGGCACCCAAACTTTAACACATACCTGGCTATGAAACGAGTTTATGTAGAGACTATGAACGTTTCAAATTGCTGGGTCTGTACTGCAATACCCACAGCATATGGAGGACTTTTGATGTCTGCTGTCCCCTTGGGAATAAATGCAACTTGGGAAAACCTGTTATTTGACACAGGCACTGTGAGATCACAAGACAAAGTGGCATTACACTTGCCTGTTACTCAGAAAGGAATTGTTTGTTTTGTTAAAAATGATACACTCCAGGTTGGTTGGAGTAACTGTAACATAACTGTGTCTTACAAATGTTATATAAAACCTATAGACCAAGGTACTAGTTGCAGCACGAATTATGATTCATATTTAAGCTTGATGAAAACAACATTGAGAAATGTGCAAAAATCTCCTGAAATATATAGACAATTCTCTGTTATAGATAAGAAAATGTTTCATTCAGGGTTAACCCGCATCAGTACAAAAGTAGAAAACTGTTATTTTGTTTGTGGGAAAAAAGCCTATAAATGGTTACCTGAGAATTGGTCCGGCAGTTGTTTTTTGGGTTATCTGGTTCCAGCCATAAGACATACTGCAGAATTGCCCCTGGGTAAAATCGTAATGTAAGAGATGTAGCTCACCGAGCTGAAAATACAGTCAGAAAACCTACTAATCCAGTGGGTAAGATTGAAGCAAGCTGGAAGGATCATTCGTCTGTGAAGGACAAAGAAAAATTGACCCATATGGACTTGAGTGACAGTGTTATATCCTGGGCTGGAATATTCCCAACCTATGGAGCAGTCAAATCGATTTGGGAATTGAGAAAATTGTCAAAACTTCTCGAAGTAATGAGCAATGCGACTTTTTCCGCTCTTGAACTTGTGACTGATGAGATGAATGCAATGAGAACAGTTGTATTACAGAACCGAATGGCTCTCGACTTCACCCTAGCGGCGAGAGGTGGTACGTGCGCGCTTATCAAAGAAGAATGCTGTGCGTACATACCAGACAACCAGCATGAAATTAATGATCACCTGGAGGTAATACAGCAGGTGTCAGCAATGGCAGAACCAGGCCCAAACCCACTGACGAACTTTTTCCAGAATTTGTTTGGGGGGTGGGGGTCGGTCCTTATGAACATTCTGATTGCAATTTGTGTGGTACTGCTCATAATTGGAGCATGTGTCTGCTGCGGGATACCCTGTGTGAAAAAATTGGTTAAAGACTTAGTTGATGTATCAGTGACTGAAACTATGTACCAAGATATAGAATTGAATTTATTGATTCCGAGTGAAAGTCTATCTGAAATATAAAACAAATGACTTACTTAGCTGAAAGTCCTTGAAAGGAAAAGGCTAAGAAATGAACTAACACTGTTTATGTTTCAAGTAGTATTAAATGCATTAAAAGGAGGGAGAATGTTAGAAAAATCTACATGCTGCCTAGAAAAATATATTTACAATGTGTGCTGCTTAGAAAAAATATTTACATACATGCTGCCTAGAAAAATATATTTACAATGTGTGCTGCTTAGGAAGATGTGTATTTAATCATTCAAACACATATAAGTTGTGTGATCAAATATATAGAGAAATGTGTGCTTTAGTTAGGAATAAATGTACTTAATGCATTTAATTCTGTCTTACTAGAATAACAGTAGAAATAAACCTGCATATTATTGCTTGAAGTACAAGCTGCAGTGTAATCAGAAATTTGACCTTGGCAGCTTGCAGATGCAGTCTGGCTCATGTCTTTCAAGTAAAGATTATTTTGCAAAGTTAGAAAATAATAAATCTGTTCGCATGTATGTCCTCTTTCCTGCCTCCACCAGGAAGTAGCCTTGTCGCACTATCTCTGATAGTGCGCAGCTGGGGACAAGAGAAACAAAGGGAGGCTTTAAGGAAGACATACATCTATTGTATTTGAACTAATCAGAGAACCTTGAATTGGCTACATCCTCAGGAGGTCATCGTGACTGACCAGCTGTTTGCAAGGCTGCAACATTCTCATGGGAAAAGGACTTTTTGGAAAACACAAACTCAGCAATTTTTATGAATTACTATGATGTAAAGACCCTGTCACTGACCACACCAGTAAGGTGGGCAAAACTGATAATGAAATGTATATAACCAATGTGTTTTGGTCAATAAAGCAGTCAAAATTCTATACAAACTTTGTGTATGGTTTTTTGCCTCCTAATGTACATTAGCTTTAAGATGCTCAAGCTTTCCTGCATTATTGTTTGTTATTAATTGACATTGTGTTTGAATAACTCAATGATTTTTACAGTCTGACTCTAACAAATTTATTTAACAGCTGGGTCAGAGACTGCCCTGTAAGCCAGGCACAGGTCACCCCTTACCAACCTGTAGGAGGCAGAATACAGTGACATACCTTTCAGTGTTTCCGTGTAAGACTTGTTTTGTGTACCCTGTAATTGCTTGGTGAGAAACCTCTATGGTCTTACCAATTGTTGCAGGTGTCTGGTGAGGTACATGCAAAATGGAGCATTGTACTGAATTACTGGTCTGATGAGGGCTGAGTGTAATGGAATTATAATACTCTTAGATCTAGATGTGATGCCTTTACTTATAAGATGAGCCACATGGAAGGATTTCCCTACTACTGTGGATATGTGGTGGTTAAAGTTCAAATTGCTATAAACCTGAATACCCAGATCACGTCCCTCTGGGTCTACACTTAGAGGGATGCTGTCTATAATGTAATTAGCAGGGATATCAGCTTTTCCAAAGGGAATAATAATGACCTTTTTTGCATTTATCTTTAATCCATGGTTTTGGCACCAGTCATTTGTTTGCATTAACCCTGTCTGCAGTATATTAACATTGTTAGGGAACTCAATGATTGCTCCCAATTTGCAATCATAAGTGAACTTGGTCAGCCACAGGCCATCCATGTTTGCCTGGACTTTCGAGAAATAAATTCCAAACAGTACAGGCCCAGCACAGAACCCTGTAGTACACCACTGGTGACTGGTCTTTTGCTAGAGGTGAAGTCACCCACTTTGACAGTATGTTTCCTGTTGATGAGCCTGTTAGCTACCCATCTGATAATGTATGGGTTTATTCCCAAATGGGAGCGTTTCTCTATAATACCCAAGTGAAGAATTGTGTCAAATGCCTTGGCAAGTCAACAGAGGTGGTATGCACTGTCTTCCCTCATCGAGAGCCTTGGTGACTTTCTCAAAGAAGTCAACCATGTTTAACAGGCATGATCTACCTTTAACAAATCCAAACTGGGTTGGGGCCAGAGTTTGGAGATTACCTATGTCCTTGTTAATAAGGTCCATAATGATTCTTTCCATAGCCTTGCAGATGAACTAGTCAAGATTATGGGCCTATAATTCTCAAGGTCGGTTGATGGTCCCCATTTGTGCAGAGGGATTACTGTTGCTGTCTTTCATTCTGCCATAAGATAGCCAGTTCTCAAGCTGTAGAGATCCAAGTGGGTCTGCTAGGTCATATTTTAAGTTGTTTAAAAGGCAACCTGGGATGTTGTCTGGTCCCACTGATGTTATATTTTTGGCCTTGAAGAGTGCTGAGATGATTTGTTCGCTTGAGTTAATAGGCTGACAAATGGTGGCAGGTATACTTTGGGGGATGACTGGAGGGAATAGGGGAGGATGAAACTTTCTCCAAATCTGTCAGCAAGCAGGTTGGCTATTAATTCCAGTTGAGTATGGGTGGTGGCATCCTGAACCAGTTCAGCACATCGCTGGGTATTCCTTTTTAGGTTTTGGATGTAGTTAAAGAAGAATGGCAGTGCCTAAAAACAGCATGTGTTAGGACTACAGAAAAGATATGTGGCCGAGCCAGGTATGGAAATAAGGTACATAAGGAAAACTGGTGGTGGAGTGCAGAAGGCCAGGAAGTCATCAAAAGAAAGAAGGAGTGCAGAAAGAAGTGGGAGACAGAAAAGACTGACCAAGCTAGGAAGGACTACTGGTTGGCTAACAAAAAATCTAATAAAGAAGTTGCAATAGCAAACAACAGGGCGTTGAAGGCACTGTACCAACTTCTGAAAAGTGACTCAGTAAGGGGCACAAAGAAACTATATCAGGCTGCAAGGCAAAGACAGAAAGATAAAGAAGATAAAGATGATAGTCAGACACCCTTCATAAAGGATGCCAGCAACAACCTACTCACCAGTCCAGAGGACATCAAAGGCAGATGGAAGGAGTATTGCCAGCAGCTTCTGAATGAAGAAAACCCCACAGGAGCTGTACTGCCACAGAAACAGCCTACGATGAAAGAAGAAGAGGAGCCCACCACAGGAGAAGTAAGAACAGCACTAAGGAAGATGAAATCAGGGAAAGCAGCAGGGTCAGATAAGGTCACAGCAGATATGATAAAAATGCTGGGTGAGATAGGGGATAAATGGCTCCTGAGGGTACTAATAGCAGTGTGACGAGAAAGACATATCCCAGATGACTGGAGAATAAGTATACCCATGCCAATGTACAAGACCAGAGGGGACATCCACAACTGTGGGCAGTACAGAGGCATCAAACTCCTATCACAGTGCATGAAAGTTCTAGAGAGGGTAATTGATAAATGGATATGCAGCATAGTAGAATGTAAGATGGGAGATGAGTAGTTAGGATTCAGATCAAGATGCCGCACAATTGACCTGATGTTTGCACTGAGACAGATACTTGAGAAGAAGCTAGAGATGAGGAGAGAGTCTAACTGGGCATTCCTAGACTTGGAGAAAGCATATGACAAGGTCCCAAGAAAGTTGATCTGGGCAGTACTGGGATGGTTTGAAGTCCCAGAAACATTGGTAGAATTAGTGCAGACTATGTACAAGGACCCAGTGACTCAAGTATGAACAGTGTTCGATCTCACAGAGGGATTCCCAGTAGGAGTGGGTGTAGATCAGGGTTCAGCTCTGAGCCCACTGCTGCTCATACTGGTGATGGACTACATTAGCAAACAGGTTGGAGGGGACGGATCAACAAAGCTGCTGTATGCAGATGATGTGGCAGTACAGGCAGACTCTGAGCTAGAACTTCAGCAAAGGATAGGAGAATGGAATGCAAATCTGAAGGCACATGGGATGAAACTAAGCACAGATAAGATGGTGGTAATGACAGCAAATTAGGGAAATCAGAAGAAGCTGAGAATAGAGATGGAAGGGAAGATAGAAGAACAGGTAAACAGCTTCAAGTATCTGGGAGGAGTAGTTGAGGAGAAGGGTAGTCTGAATGAAGAGGTCAAAGCTAGAATCACAGGGGCTGCAACCAACTGGCATAGAGTATCAGGTGTAGTCTATGATGGAAGAATGCCAAAGAAGCTGAAAAGTAAGGTGTACAAGACAGTGGTGCGACCAGTACTACTGTATGGTACAGAAACCTGAGCAGTAAAGGCAGAATAGTTGAAGAAGCTAGAGGTGATGGAAATGAAGCACCTGAGAAAGTTGATAGGATGCACACAGTGGGACAGATGCAGAAATGAGGACATAAGAGCAGAAGCCAAAGTAGCTTGAATTGCAGAAAAGATCAAAGAGAACAGATTACAGTGGTTTGGGCACATGTGTAGAAAAGCAGAAGACAATCTGGTGAGGAAGATTTGGGACAGACTGGAAGCAGGTAAGAGGAAGCGAGGACATCCAGCAAAGAGATCGATGGATTGTGTGAAAGAAGATCTGCGACAGTCAGGCATGAGTGTTGACGAAGGCAGGAGTGTGGCACTGAATCGAAAGAGTTGGCAACAGTTAACACGACTCCCCGACCCCATGTAGAAAAATTGGAAAAAGGGGGCTGATGATGATGATGATGTAGTTAAAGAATACCTTGTGAGTATCATTAGCTAGGGAGGCTATTTTTCCTTTGTAATTTGCTTTGGAGGACTTGACAAGATCTCTAATGTGTCTGTTTAAGCTAGAGAGGGATTTCTTCCTCTGCTGAGTCAGTTCCCTCTTCTTCTTGGACATTATTTTTTTCCTCTTGTTGTATAGGTCCACCAGGGTGGCTTGTTTTTTGGCAAGAACTGGTTTTAATCTTATCAGGTACAGCTGATTCTATACAACTGCTTAAGTGGTTAAACAGGTAATCAGTGTACATCTCTGCATAGGAGTCCATGTTATAGGCTTTTGAGGAGGCTTTGAACTTCTTATACCTTTACTTAGTAGGAGGTAATTTGTCTCAGAAAAAAAATTAAGCATTTCTGAGCTTGCTGTGGTATCTGGTTTTATAATTACATTGAACAAGACTGATTTATTGCCCGATCTTACTGGGGGAGGGGGGTGCAATGCTCTCTCATGTTAGTTAGTTCTATGACCAGGGCATATGAGCCTCTTGTGGGTGTGCTGACTAGAGTTTCCAGAGCATTTGCATTGACAAAGTCCAAGAACCTCTGAGCCAGCCTGTTTGTGGTCTTATATGTTTCCCAGTTGATGGTATGATAATTAAAATCACCCATGAGTAAGGTGTTGGGCTGTATAGCAAGTGAATCCAGTAAATCCAGGTATGCATTATGAGGTATGCTTTTCCTGTTTCATGGTGGGGAACCTATAGCCAGCTATGATGTGGTAGGGTGCTTCGCCTACAGTTAATTGGACATGAAATAGCTCAAGAGAGTCATACTGTTTGACCAGTCTTGAGGTGTACTTATCCTTATAAGGTCCATAATGATTCTTTCCAGGGCCTTGTCCTAACTTCAGATCATTGCCTGTGTAGACTTTATATGTTGTCTCTGTGATGTGTGAGTTTTCCCTTATGACTCTGATTTCCTTTCACTTCAAAAAAAGCTTTAGTCATTTGGCTACTCTGAACTGTCCATATATATTGTATTAACACCTGCCTTGGAGCCTAGGCCATAGAAGAAAAGAGTCTGCAAACCAGTTCAATAACCAGCATAATAAATGAATAAACAAGAAAAAGGGGTGTAGAACTACTGCTGAGTCAGATTTGAAGACAAGCAGAAGCTGGCCCAAAATTTAGACTCACTGCATGTTATTTTTGGCCATAGCTACATGTTTTCTCAGTGTTTCTTGAACCTGACTGAAAAGAAAAGAGTCAGGAGGAAGAGCAGATAGCTGCAGCTGCCCATGATCCCCAGACATGTGGAGAGCAAGCTTCACATGATCTCACAGGAGTTGAAAAACACCTAACTTCTACATTTTTCTCAGAAGATGGCATTGAGAGAATCTCAGACCCTAAGGACATAACCAATTTACTAGCAGATACATTTAACTCTAACTTTACCTCCTTTTCTCCTTCTACATTTCCAGATCGCACACTTGCATCTACATCTCTTCACATCTCCCAAAAATAAGTTCTCTAAACATTTCCCAAGGCCAAGGCACTGCTTGTATGGGACTAGATAACATACTTAGGCTGCCTAATGAACTGCCTGAAACATGACCTATCAAAACCCCAACAAAGGCTATTCATTATTAGTCTCCAAACATACTTTGTGCTAGCTGAGTGGATTAAGCATCAGTAATTCTCTGCACAAAGTTGGGGGGCATCAATTGACCTAGGTAATTATAAATTTTTAGAGAATGGGCAAACTGTACATTAGAACCCTGACTGGAGAACGAATGTTCTCCAGCAGGGTATTAATGTACAAGTAATGTCCTCTGAAAAATGAGTCTGCTGTTTCACAGCTGCATATCAAACTGCCTTGGAGTCGGACTGAGAAAATGAAATGGCTGCCATTATTTTACACTCACTAAGCAGCGCTTTTGCTGTTTAGCAAGTGTAAAATTTGAAAAAAAAAGACAATTAAAAAAAAAATGTGGGTGTGTATGTGTGTGTGTGTGTGTGTGTGTGTGTGTGTGTGTGTGTGTGTGTGTGTGTGTGTTTATGTCTGTGAGTGATTGCATATGTTCATGTCAATGAAAGTGAGATTGAACCATTATTTTACACTCATGAAGCAGTGCTTTTGCTTTTTAGTGAGTGTAAAATGTGAAAAAAAGAAGACAATAAAAAAATGTGTGTGTGTGTGTGTGTGTGTGTGTGTGTGTGTGTGTGTGTGTGTGTGTGTGTGTGTGTGTATGTGTGTGAGTGTATGCATTCCTGTGAGTGAAACTGAGAGCGAGCAAGCCATTATTTTACACTCGCGAAGCAGCGTTTTTGCTGTTTAACGAGTGTAAAATAAAAAAAGAAAAAAAATTTAAAATAAAGCACGTTTGTGAGACTGTGTGCACGTATGAGAGAAGAGAGAGAAATTGATTGAGTAAAACAGAAAAAAATTGTGTGTGCGTTTATGTTTCTGTCTGAGTGTGTGAGTTAATGTGTGCATGAGAGCAGAAGAGACTGTGTGTGTGTGTGTGTGTGTGTGTGTGTGTGTGTGTGTGTGTGTGTGTGTGTGTGTGTGTGTGTGTGTGTGAGACAGAAAGTGAGTGAGTGAGTGAGTGAGTGAGTGAGTGAGTGAGTGAGTGAGTGAGTGAGTGAGTGAGTGAGTGAGTGAGTTGTTGAGTGAGTTCGTGAGTGAGTGACATCTAAGTGTGGCAGCAGCAAAAAGGTTTGTATATACCTCTGGACCTTTCAGCTGAAGAAATCTGGATAAAGCCTAAAATAAAAGGGAAACAAAGGCTCAAAAATAAGAACAGGTTTCAAATTATTGCTCTTACAAAATTACAAACTTGCTTAAATAAAAGGTTTGTGTTAGCATGAATTTTCTGAAGGAGATAAAACTCTGAAACTCAAATGTATGTCACTATTTAGTAACTTCTATCTGCAACAACTGGCAATAAACCAAACATTTTAGGAGTAAGGGACCAAAAAAACTAAAGTGAATATCTGATTTTTTTAAAATCGTTATATAGGTTCATAGGTTCATAGGTAGGTACTAGGCTATCTGCCCGAAGGCATTTATAAGCCTGGCCAGAATGTGTTGGCTTTCGCCTCCCCCTTAGATTAGTTCCCTGTGCCTCTGTCCAGCAGAGCCTTTGAAGTGATCCCTGGGGTAAACTTTCTGTTTCCCATCCACTCATCAATGTTTCTCTTGAAGAGGGTTAGCAAGGAGCTCTGCCTAATGTAGATTGGAGTCTTTTGGATGTAAAACGCTTCCTCCAACACCATTAACATATACTACAGCAAATTTGAAACATCAGGCAGAGGAACTATTTTACATCAAAAATATATAAAAAATAGTATAGTACTTAATAGGTAAGTAAGTAAAACACAACAATTTTACAGAGACCCCATCCTCTAAGCACAATAATGGCCTCAAGGGAGTGTGTTAATGTGTAATTAATACCCTTCCAAGGGTGTAGAGGCCCAACAGCATATTAATTACACATTAGCACATACCCTGTCAGGCATTATTGATTGCATAACTCCACCCAGCCTCATCTGTATGGTTATATAAGGGATCATTTGAAATTAATAAATAAGAACATAAATAACCTACAAACTCTTGATCCAAGTAATCTGAATTCTGTCAAGGACAGATCCTGCCTGCTTAACCTGGACCTTTCTTTGAGAAGGTCACTGAAACAATGGATGAGGCAAAATCAGAACGCATTGCATGTCTACATATCTAAACCTCAGAAAGGTATTCAACACCATTATGCACTTGAGTATTGTTGATAAATCTTAAATTGGCTCACAAACAGAGCCCATCAAATTATGGTAGGTGGCTCTACCTCCTCCAAAAAATCTGTCATGAGTGGTGTGCCTTAAAGTTCTGTCCTTGGATCTCTACTCTTTGATATTTACTTTGTAAAGGTGAAAAGTTAATGTAAAGGGTGTGTTGCTGACAAATATGTAGATGATTGTAAATGCTGTGCCATCATAAACTCTCCAGAGGACATAAACATCCTCCAAGAGGACATTTCCCAAACAAATAGCTGGTGCAATAACCTCGCACTAAACCTAAATGTCCATTATTGTAAGAAAGTCCTTTTTTTTATTTTGCAGCTTATTACTAAAGGTATTGCATCTAGGTCCAGGGACGTGATCATTCCATTCCACTGTACTTGACACTTACTTGGATAATCATTTTGTATTATGCCCCCTTTGGCAGATACCTCTCCAAACACTTAATAAAGCTTGAATGACCACATTGCTTTCTCACCATGAAACCCAAAAGTGTAACTCATCAAACTAAACTGGCCATCTCATAGCCTTGCCCCTCTACACAGTCTCATACAGACTACTGAGGGGTGATCTCTGCCTCATGTATAGGGACACAAAGTATCCTCTCTGTACTGTCCAACACACACTCAAACAATCTTAATCCTTTCTGTATCATAAATAAACATATTGGAGGGATAGATATATCTCTCAGAGAACACCACTTAATTGTCTTCCTCTCCACATAAAGCAAGGTACTTCCCTTACTTTCTTCAATGTAATATGAAGGAATGGATTGGAAACTGCAAATATACCTATAATTTAGCAGCCTTGTCCTTTAGAGATTTGGATAACATGTAAATGTTTTACCAGGTTCCATGTTATTCATGCTTTACAAGGCTTAAAGGTTTCATGGGAATGAATGGATAGGCTTCCAAAGATAATAGCCTAGTAAGTACCTCTGAATCCATGAACCGATGAACATGCTAATCCCAAGTGCTGGTAAAAAGGGTGGTATCGCATGCATTGTTATGTATGCTTTGAAGTAGGGTATAGCATGGTAATGTTATGTTTGACTTAGAAAGAACTTTGGATTTATGGTTATATACATGCCAAGAGTCACACTGTGCTATTCTCCATAACTAACTCACCGCTCCAGGGGCATCACAAGTTTATGCCATCTACAACAGGTGGACATCAACTGCAGAATCGTTTCTAGTGCTGGTCAGTGCTAGACATACTAAGCCAGTACAGCTATTATTGAGGAACAAGTAAGCAAAGACTCATACACAAACATACATACACACTGTGAAGACCACAGAGAACATTGTGCAAGAAATTGCAGTTGCCAGCAACACAGTTTTATCAGTCACCCAATGCCAGCCTGTCCAGCCTTTTGTCATCTGAGAATGGTTTACCATTAGAGAAACTTTATATAGTAGTGAGCTGTATATCTGTCATGATGGCTAATATCCTAAGTGTAAGGTAATTTAGATTCAGCCTTGGATTCAAACTAATATCTTGATTGCAGGGTGTTGTAGGCACGGTCTTTGAGATAAAGGTGACTAACCCAGCAGTTGTTTTGCCATCAGGATAGTATTTGTGACTTAGATACATGGCATAATGTTCTAACATTGATTTCTCACATGTACATTTGGAAGCTATGAGATAACACTGTTAGTTTTCTTATAAGTGGTCTTACTGGTGTCAAAGGCAGTGGGGCTTAGCACCTGTGGAAAGAACTGTAGTGACTTTGTGTCTGTTCTTGGACTAGCTCAACCAGCTTTTTTTCCTGTGATGCCAGTCACCATCTGAAATGTTGGGACCCTCTAAAGTGAGTCCTGAAATGCAAATACTGAATGGCAGAAAGCTCAGACTTGTATATACCAAATCCAAGATGCTATTTCTCATAGTATTCCTTTTTCTCCAAGGTACAGTGATTTTTTTCTGGCTTTTCAGCTCTCTGCATTTCATGTGCTGACATTGTAATAGGGAACCTTTGATACCTTGTTTGCCTTTCACTGCTGTCATATTTAGCACTACAATATCATTGGAAGTCTTAACGCCCACTTACAACTTTCTATATGAAAACAACACACATTTAATCAAGAAAACATTCTTCAATCCACAACCTACTCTGTTCTACTTCCTTCTTCTTTGCTCTTCACTTTCTTCGCCACCATACAGTGGCGGTTGGTGGCCTCATAACAAGAAGGGGGGGCTGTAGGAAACATCTCTATGAGCAGGGCTAGCTGAAATGGTGTGGGGCACTATTACACTAGGCCAATGACCACAACTAGTCATCAAATAACAAATGCTGTCCTTAAGTATTATCGACAGATTGCTTCTGTATATACCCATCCATTACAGTCACTTTAATGATTTTATATCTCACATGTCTCCAGTCAGCAAGGACAGAGTAAGGTGAAATGAAGCCCTAGACAAAGGACTACGCTTGTCCCTCTAGCACTTCCCTTTGCCCCTCCCCTGCTTCCCCTCATTCTAGCTCCCCACCACTCAGACAAATTATTTCTTTCTTGCTTTTATACAGATTGATAGCTTCCCCCAATGCCTTTAACGTACCCTAAATGGACACAATTCTACTGCAATACATCTGAAGGATGCAGCTGAATTAAGCCTAAAATCATAGGGTGATAGGCACCCATCATTCATTGGGTGTTAAATCTCCTGAGGTGCATTTTAGAGATTTTTAACACATTTTTGAATTAATGATGGCATGAATAAAATAACACGAGTAAGAGGAAATGTTTGATCTTATTTTTTCTTTCAAGGAAACCTAATAAAACATTTCTCTAATAAACTGAGAAGACAAATCTAAGGATATTTAAATCCTACCAAGGAAATGTGCCTGCCTTCCTGCCCCTCCAACGAAAAACAGAGTTATGTTCTATTAGGATAAAAGTAAAAGTACAGATGGCCAGAGGCATATATTATATAGCTGACAGTCTGGAGGAAGAAATCAAAGCACGTAAGTAAAAATCACACAGAGACAGGAAGTGCACACATACACACTCCGCACAGAAGGTGTAATAATCAAAAAATCAACCGAAGAACAAAGCCCTGTTGAATGGCGATGCTACTCAGTGCTACACACTGCCAATATTCATCTGCTATCAGGTGTATCCTGCCCTGACCACCACAGATTGTCACTTATTCAGTAAAATTTTGATTTTTGACTGTGACAATGGAAAAAAAAGTATGACCGACTTGATATTTTTAGATAAACTGCAACACCTGTTTCACACACAATCAGTCATTTTCATCATAGTCAATCCACATATTCAGTTACAGCGACTTTCTTGAACACTGCAATTTCTGATATATGATTGTCTCAAAATAGCCACTAGCTGGCTTCACACAAATTTACATTATATCTGCTAAGTAAAAAAAAAAAATGACTGCTTAACTTGAATGAATGACAATAAGCATCTATCAAGCTGCAGACTGCTCCTGTACCCAGCAATTAAAGCCAGCTTTATTTATTGGATATGCCTCAGATACCAGAATATAATAAAATAAAAATCACAACTACTAGCAATAGAAATTTATTTTAACTCCCTACTCATACATACACACACACACACACACACACACACACACACACACACACACACACACACACACACACACACACACACACACACACACACACACACACACACACAAGGTTAGGACACACACTAATTTATTTTCTCTTCCCTCTGCTGTGAGAATTGTGTACAACCACCCCCATACATATCAAACTTTTATCTCAAGAATCAAGTAAAAAAGCTAAAAATAATTGTGGACAAATGAACAAAATCAGGGACGGCAGCTGTCTTAGAAACATTATAGAATAATATCCAAAAAATACTGAAACTGGTCTATAGCAAACTGTAAAAATAAATAAGTAATGTGATAAAAACAAGAAAAACAGTGTCTGGTGGAAACTATTAAAACAAACACAAAAAGATGTTGCTTCATCAGATCTAGTACAAACAATGAATTACAGCCCTTAAATAAAAACATTCAGAGGCACTAATTGATATCAATTAACATTTTAAAGCCCTAGATCTTAGGGCTGGCTTTAAGGGGACATTACCATTCAAACCATTCTCTTTATTGGCTGCAAGAATAGATATCCATTTTATCTCTTGACACTCTACATATGTCATAATATCACCACCTCTGTTCGAGAGTCTAGCCACTTCTAATACCAAAAATATAAACACACGTTCAGATCCTTCACTCAGAACATGTCTGGCTAAGGCATTTCTTGCATCTTTTCTGTTGATGGCATAAATGTGTTCTTTTATGCGATCCCTCAAATGTCTAGTGATCATCCCTACATAGTGGGAACTACACAACTCATACACTGCCAAGTATACAAGGTTACCACTATTACAATCAGCAGAGACCTTAAACGTAAACAAACGTCCATTTAAATAATGTACGAAAGTGCTGTCTGTCCTAATATAACAACAAACATTGCACACCCCACATGCATGAGTCCCATAGGGAACACTTGTAGCATTGTTATGGAAACTACTAATCGAAAGAGGTTTATAACACAATAATTTCTTAAAGGAAGCATTATTTTTAAAAGCAAAACGAGGCTGTTCATCAAGGACCTGCCTATATTTGGGGTCCAATGTAAGATCTTTCCAATGTTTCTTGATAATATCACACATAGGGTTGACATCTGTGGAATAGGTAAAAGACATTCTAAGCTGATCACATGCTAAGCCATTCTCATCAACATCAACATCATGTGTGCAGTAGCAGGGTCTAGCTCTGTCTAGCCTATGGGAGATGACACCATTCTGTACCAAACCAATATCAGATTGCAATACTCATTTGACAGTGCATCAAAATGGGTGTACATGTCACTATCGCTATTATGTAGTCTTGATGACCTATAGAATTGCCCCCTCATAACATTAATTTTAGTCCTTTTCGGATGCATGCTACGAGCATGTAATTTGTTGTTTACTTTACAGGGTTTCTTAAAAAGAATGGTAATCAGAACACCTCCTTCATTCCGAATGCACACATCCAAGTACTCAGTGCTACTGTTTGACTTTTTGGAGGTAAACTTCAGAAAATCAGTAAGAAGTAAATCCCATAGAGGATTGGCCCAAGGACAAAATCCTGGTGTATGCCACTCATGACAGGTCTTTTTTAGAAGGTAGAGGCACCCTTCCAGACTTCTTGGGTTTTAATAATGAGTCAGTGTGTTATCCACTGAGTTGCATAGGGATTTACATTTAGCATTGTGAATTTATCAACAATACCTGAGTGTACGATGGTGTCAAACATTTTACAAGGTCTATTTAAGTGGTGTGCACAAATCTTTATTCAAAAATTGCTTCAGTAACCTTTTCAAAGAAGTCTACCAGGTTAAGTAAGCAAACTCTGCCTTTGATAAAACTGAACTGGCTAAGATCAATAGCTTGTAGTTTTTTTTTTTTTTTTAATTCCATAATGATCTCTTTTATAGCTACAGATGAAGCTGGAGAGATTTATGTGTCCACACTTACCTGGGTCCATTCACTCCCCAGCTTTGTGCATGGGATGGCAGTTGCCGTCCTCCATTCATTCCTGGTTGGAGGCTGACACTGAAATTTACAGACCCAGTTGCAGACTGACTAGTTGGCACCTTGATTTGTAATCTGGTCCTATAAAAACAGTGTTTTTAGTCTTGAATAGTGCCTTGAGGACTAATTCATGGGAGATTTGTGGGGGTGTATGGATACTGACATGCGATCTGGGAATTTGGGAGGAGAGTGGGTGGTAAAGTTAGAAGAAAATGTATCCACTTGTAGACTGGCTATGTCCTTTGGATCTGATTATGTGATATTTACTATTATTTCTTCTCTATGCTGAGCATTGTTTGTGAAGTTTTTCACATAGTTAAAGAAGGCTTTGTGCTTGTGTTTAGCCTGGGTGGTTATTTTTACCTCAAGTCTAGCTTTGGTAGATTTGATCAGGAAATGGAGTTCCTTGTTAAGTTTTGAAAAACAGAAATCCAGTAGTAAGCAGAGTCTGTGAACCAAAAGCTGTTAAATATTTATTGCTAGTAAAAATGAAGCGCTTTTCGTTGACACTAATGCGTCAACTTCTTCAGATTCAAAAAAAGTAAAGAACAAACAGAGCATATAAATAACTTTTTTCAAGTCATATGACCTGCATCAGCTGATATGCACATTCTAACCAGTCACCTACTTAAGGTGATATTTCCATAAAATTGTAGATGTTTAAAAAACACTTTATCCACAACTCTATCAATTAAAGCAAACTATATACATAAAAAAAAATACATGTTGTGACCGTTCTTGTAAAATCGGAAACTAAAGTGACACTCGTCTGATTGCATGATAATTAAAATAACTCCTCACCTTGTATAAATAATAAGGACAGACTTTGACAAGTGTAATACCATAAAAACTAACTAAATACAGTTAATCCAACTAAATACCAATCGAAAATAGATTTGAACTGTTTGTCTTGAAAAGTTTAACCGTACCATAAAGGATCAACATAACAACATGAAAATTCTAATCTAAATAGTAGCTAATAACATCACAATGTATTTTCCATAGAACGTGAAAATCTGACGGTGACTCGACCATATCGAAGCATAAACACCACCTTTATATCAAAAAAACAGTGGTTCATCTATTTAAGCTCTTCAGTTTCAAAAGGAAATAAATGTTACAAGCGTCATTTAATCCAGGACTTGAGAAGGCATTTAGTTTAACTTGCCATAAGAGCTCACGTTCCTCAAGAATCAAGCCAGATGGACCTCCTCTTAGGTCTATACATACATGGTCAATGATTTTAAAAAGAAATTTATGGTTATGATGTACCAAAAGGTGTCTAGCTAAAGGGTTTTCATTCAGCAATTTCCTCATGTACACAGACATCCCTCTCCTCCTACCAACCATCACTACAACCTGTGAGAGATGCACTTACATAGCCAAACTGGAAGCAAACTCTCTCCACCCAAGATTGTGCTAGACAGTCAAGAGGAGAAGGTTAACACCTGCACTACACCTCAAGCAACACATAGCCCTTCTAAACTCACACCACCAACACCCACACATAGCAACACTAAATCCATATATGCCGAGACCCTTAACTGTAACCTGTTCAAGCAACAAGAACCTTCGAAGCTGAAATGCAAACAAACACTAATCACAACCAAAGTGTCACATAGCTCACAACACCAGTGTACCACCCAGCAACAACGTACTTAACACTTTAGTCATAGGTGACTCTATAGTCAGGCACACTGATGTCCCACTCACCAAGCTGAACAAGGAGAAAATTACAGTGAGCTGCCTGTCGGGTGCCAGGATCTGCCACATAACTCATGCATTCAAGTCACTCCACAACAAGTACAAATATGACTATGTCATTGTCCATGTTGGAGTGAATGACTTGAAACGTACCTCTCTGGACTACATGAAAAGAGACATGGAAGAGCTCTCGGAAGGTATGATCCTAGCCATGAGTAGCATCCTTCTTTCGCCCAGAATGATACCAAAATATAAGGACAAAATGATGACTTCAACAATTGGCTAAGCTTCTGGTGTCAGTCAAAGGGGATCCAGTATCTGTCTGCCTGGGATGACATGAGCGACAGACCAAGATGCTTTGCCAGAGATGGTCTGCACCTGTTGCCCCTGGGATTCAGGTTATTGACTAAGGCTCTTGCCACCCCTATAGTGCCTTTTTTAGGCAAAGTTTAAAGGACAAAACCACCACCGTAACAGGTACAAGCATGCAAAATCTGAAGGTAATGCTAGAAGTCTAAACCTCAAAATGCACTCTCTCGAGGCACTCCTAAAAATGGAGAACATTGATATCTGAGTAGTAACTGAGACCTGGTTCAAGGCTCCAGAGAGCACCCCTGCAATACCAGGCTACAACTCTTACCACGCTTTTCGGCCACCAAACCAGGATGGAAACACTAAAGGTGGATGAGTGTCCATATTTACACCACCAGGTTAGTTGCCCAACACAATGCATCTGAAATTCTCCAGATGCAACTAACACTAGGTAAGACTCCAAATTGTTGCTTGCTACATATCCCCCACCATGCCCCAAGATTCTCACTACACCTTTCTAAACATACTAGATAATATTAATATACAACCAAACACCCTAATACTGAGTGATTTCAACTACCCTGCCATTAACTAGAAAAATTACTCATGCACCAACAACTTTGCCCAACAGTTCTTGGAATTCATAAATTCCAGTGCCCTGGATCAACTAATCCATAGTCCCACCAGGGGCTTCAATATCCTAGACCTGGTCATTATCAACATGGGAAATCGATGCTCCAGACCTATGATCACCCCCTTGTTGGTCAGGTCAGACCATAAGCTAATCACCCTTAACATCCACATCCCAACCCCATCCCCCAGAAAGGAAACCTCCATAAAAAACTTCTCCAAAGCCAACTTCATGCTACTCAAGTCAGTAGTTACAAACTTCATGACACCCATGCAGACGAGAACTGAAAGTTCGACTGCTGAGTCCTGCACTAAGTCACTGTACGAGCACATCCACTCATGCATAAATCGTGCCATCCCAAATAGAACCAAGATGCTCTCATCCAAAAAAAGGAAATCAATCTGGTGGTCCCCTGCCATAAACTAACTTTACAACAAAAGGAAGAAACTGTTGCAGAAAAGAGGAGATCCCAGGATGCAAAAAACTCCCTTTCCAGCCTCAGTAAGAAGCTGAGATCCCTCATAAAATCCTCCAAAGCTAGTTACGAAAATAAAATTGCCAAAGATTCCAAGGACAACCACACGGCATTCTATAACTATGTCAAGAATCTAAATGGCAATGCTCAGATCTGCTCTGAGCTACAACAGAATGGCATTAAATAAACTAATCCCAAGGATATTGCCAATATTCTGGCAGTCTGATTCAATGACAACTTCACCCCCTAAATGGCCCATCTCTATACCAAATGATTGCCAAATTCCAGTAATAACGGCCACACAAGTAAAAAAATGCACTCTCCAAAGCTAAGAATACAGCATGCATGGGACCAGGTGACATCCCGGGTTGTGTACTACATGAACTACAAAATGAACTGGCACCTCACCTAAGTGTCATGTTTAATTATACCCTCACCTCAGGCTTCATGCCCACTGAGTGGTGCACAGCTACAGTTATCCCACTCCACAAGGGGGGGATCCACCTTGGATCTCGGGAACTACCGCCCCATCAGTCTGATAAGCCTGATCTGCAAGGCCATGGAAAGTATTATCATGGAACTTATAAACAAAGACATTGGCAACCTTAAAACACTGGACCCCACTCAGTTTGGGTTTGTGAAGGGCCGATCTTGTCTCCTGAACCTGATTGACTTCTTTGAATCAGTCTCCAGAGCAGTGGACGAGGGTAAGGCAGTCCACACAGCCTATCTGGACCTCGCAAAGGCCTTTGACACCATCCCCCACTCTGGAATCATAGATAAACTTACTAAGCTGGGCATTAATCCCTACATCACTCGATGGGTTGCCAACTGGATTACTAACAGAACCCACACTGTAAAAGTAGCTGACTCCAAATCCAGCTCCAGACAAATGACAAGTGAAGTACCTCAGTGTTCAGTCCTGGGACCTCTCTTGCTTGGCATGTACTTCTCTGAAGTACAGGCCAACACTAAGGGACTCTGGCTAACAAACTTCGCAGATTACTGCAAACTGGGAGCCATTATTGAATTGCCAAATGATGTGGATACTCTACAAAGGGGCCTTACAGAAACAGATGCTTGGTGCTAGAGCCATTGGTTTAAGCTCAGTGCCAAGAAATGTATAGCCAGGGAATTGTTATGGTTAGGCTTATATAGGCCCTAGGGCCAATAGCCTAGTACCAACCTATGAACATGTGCTGCAGTAATGCTGGGTGCCTGCCATTGCACCAGTATTGTAATTGGGGGGTGAAAGCGGCAAAGTTGGCACTGAATCTGTCAGCCAGTATATTGGCAATATCTGTTGGTTCAGTATAAGAGGAGCCATTGTGCCGTAACTCAGAGCAAACCTGGGTATTGCCATGGATATTCTTGATATAAGTGTAGAAGGCTTTGTGGTTGTTTTTAGTGTCTTCCACAATTCTGCCTTCATAGCTGGCTTTAGAGGTTTTGATGAGGGATATCAACTTTTTGTTGAGGCTAATAAGGGAGTTTTTCCAGTCTTGGCATTTCACTTTTTCTGCAACATTTTTTTCCTTCTGTTGTAGACTTTATTAATGGCAGGGACCACTAGATTGGCTTCTTTTTTTGGAGGAGAGTGTATTGGTTTTGTTGGGTATGGCTATTTCCATGCATTTATGTAAGTGTTTGTACAGTGCATTGGTGTATGATTCGGCAGTCATGCATCTATTTTCCATTGACATGGGTGCCGTGAAGTTAGCCACCTCTGTTTTGAGGAGCCCAAAGTCAGCTTTGGAGAAGTTTTTCATTGTGGTTACATTTTCTGGGGGTGTGGGTGAGATGTGGATTTCCATGGTGATTAGTTTGTGGTCGGATCTAACCAGGGAGGAATTGACTATTGGTGTAGATCAACAGTTCCATGTCAGTAATAAACAAGTCAAGGATGTTGCTTCCTCTAGTGGGGGTAAGAATGAGCTGGTCCAGGCTATTGGGATTGAAGAATTCAAGAAAGCATTGGGCCAGTGTATTAGTGCATGAATAGCTTTCCCAGTTGATGGAGGGGTAGTTGAAGTCACCTAGTATGACAGTGTTGGGTTGGACCCTAATAGTTTCCAGGGGGTGCTTAGCAACATGGAGTGAGAGTCTTGGGACATGGTTGGGGGACCTATAGCAGGCTATGACCTGAATCGCTGTCTTACCCAATGTTAGTTGTACCTGAAGTATCTCAGATGTGTTACGCTGGGCTGCTAGTCTGAAGGTGTGCATATCCTTTATGACTATGGAGACACCACAGCCTTTGGAGCTTCAGTCCATGTTCTGTGGCTGAAAAGTGTGGAATGAGTTATAGCCTGGTAGCACAGGGGTGCTTTCTACTGCTTTAAACCAGGTCTCTGTTACAGCACAAATGTCAATGCTATCCATTTTGAGGAGTGCTTAGAGCAATTGCATCTTGAGATTTAAACTTCTAGTGTTGAGCAGCATGACCCTCAGATTGCATTTATTTATAGCTGTTATAGTGGTAATTTGGTCTTTGGAATCTCACCTAAAAAGGCACTATAAGGGTGGCAAGAGCCTTAGCCAGTATCCGGAAAGCCAGGGGTGACAGATGCAGGCCATCTCTGGCAAAGCGTCGAGGTCTGTCAATCATGTCATCCCAAGCAGACAGATACTGGATCCCCTTAGAATGACACCAGAAACTTAGCCAATTGTTGAAGTCAATAATTTTCTGCTTGTACTGTGGTAACATTCTGGATGATGGTAGGATGCTGCTCAGGGCTAGGGTCATACCTGCCTGGGCCACATAATCTGACAGCTCATCCATGTCCCTTTTCATGTAGTCCAGGGAAGTGCATCTCAGGTCATTCACACCCACATGTTCAGTGACAGAGTCATACTTGTACTTGTTGTGGAGTGACCTGGTTGCATGTGTTATGTGTCAGATTCTGGCACCTGATAGACAGCTGACTATCACCTTGTCCTTATTCAACCCTTGAGTGGGACATCAGTGTGCCTCACTATCGAGTCGCCTATGATTAGTGTATTGGGCAAGCTGTTTTGCCTTAGGGGCTTAGGTTGAGGGGCACACTGTGTAGGTGAGTTATGTGTCTTGTGGTCTGTGCTGTGTTGTGGTGGTCGCGTGCATTTCTGCCTTGGAGGTATTTGCTGTTTGGGTAGATTTCTATTGAGACCCTCCAAGAAGGTAGGTATGTGGTTTGTGTTTTTTTTTTTTTGTGAGAGCTGTGATGGCTGGTGTTCTGGAGGGCTATGTGTTGCATGTGGTGTGGTGCAGGTGTTGACCTTCTCCTCTTGACTAGCTGTTCCAGTCTTGGCTTGAGAGTGCATGGCTTCCAATTTGGATATATAAGTGCATCTCTCACAAGTCTGAGTGCTGGGAGGTAAGAGGAGAGGGTTGACTGTGTACATGAGGCAGTTGCTATACTGCCTCAGAATGCCCAAGTTCACCAGGTTAATAGGAGAAAGCACAGAGAACTGACCTTTAGGCATGCTAAGAGGGATGGTCTTTATTACTAAGTACTGGAGCTGTTTCCTTATATATTCCTTTTACAGGAAAAATGTCACTCAAGGTGTTTGAGTGTGTACAGATCACTGCCAAACACTTGTATTCCAGTGTACAGAGTGCTTGTAGGGAGTGAAATTTTTGCTAAGGTTTTTAAAGTTGAGCAGAAATACTGTCATGTTATCTGAATTCTGTGTTGTTATGTTAAGAGGTTTTGAAGGCTGGCATTGCCTGAAAAAGGCACTTTGTGGATTGTCAAAGTTTGTGACGGTACACTAAAGCCTTGGGAGGATAGGTGCAAGCCATCTCTGGGAAAACAGTGAGGGCTGTCTATCATCTCCTTCCAAGATGATACATACTGGTCCTCTCCTTCAATGACATCAGAAGCTAAGCCAATTGTTGAAATCCATAATCTTTTGTTTGTATTGTGGCTTCATTCTTGGTGATGGTAAAATGCTGCTCAAGTCTAGGTTTATATCTCCTGCAGATGCATATTCCACGACCTCCATCAAGTCTCCCTTCATATAGTCTAAGAGGTATGTCCTTTACTCCCACATGTACTATGCTGTGCCATATGTGTAATTGTGGTGCAAGGACTCTAATGCATGCATAATGCAGTAAATCCTGGCACCTGATTGGCAACTGACAGTGACCCTTTCTTTGCTCCACCTGATGAGTGGTGCATCTGTGTGTCTCACTATGGAATCACCTATGACTAAAATATCAGGTTGTGTGGAGGACTACCATGTGGGCTTTTAAATTGACACACTGTGAGTTATAGGTGAAGTTTTCATGGTGTATGCTCCTTGGGTTATTCTTATTTACTTAGAATTAAAGGAAAACGTTTGGTCATAACATTTCAGTTACTAACTCTGTTTGCTAACTGTGGTGCATGCAAATATCTCACAGTGCCTTTCATGTATTGAAGTGTGTCTTTGTTTTTTGCCTAACCATTTGTTCTCGTTTACAAGTAATAAATTCTGCTTACTAAAACAACACATGACTGTTGAATAACATAATCATATTGTTTGATATCTCATCACACTGCCACCTAAGCAAGTTTAGCAAGTAATGTACATATTTATTCCCTGTAAACTAACACCGGCTGCTCTGAGGCCTGAGAAAATACTTTTGCACACTAATAATGAAAAGCTAGGCGTTCACAGAAGCAAACAGCATTTAATGATATGCTGTCTGCTGTACATGAAGACAAAGTCTTCTAGACAGAAACTCATTTTTGAGCAACTGCCAAATAATTATTAGCAATTGAAGATGTAAGGAATATATTCAGTTACATACCTAGGAAATATTTATATTTGTCTGTCACATATTAGTGATGTTTTGGCCTCTTCCTACTTAAAGTAAAGCATTCACTGTTAATGGACTAATAACCAGTTAAATTCTCATGAGTATTAAAAAACAAATGATACAAGGCATTAGGCAAAATAGCATGGTGAATGTCAATGCACAGGGATGAGGCGATTCAGTCACAAGATTGTAATAGAATGAAAATATCAGGGTAGGCATTGGATGCAAAATATAGCATAATACTCTGTGAATGAGTGTGGGCGGCCACGATGGTGCAGTGGTTAGCACTGTCACCTCATAGCAAGAGGTTCTCCGGTTCGATCCTCAGCTGGGGTGCCTTCTGTACGGAGTCTGCATGTCCTCCCTGTGGTCGTGTGGGTTTCCTCCGGGTGCTCCAGTTTCCTTCCTAAGACATGCTGCAGGTGTATTGGACACTCTAAATTGGCCCTAGGTGTGAATGTGTGTGCCTTCTGTGGAAGGTTGGGTGCTGGACTGGCAACTTGACACTGTAAAACTCCACTGCCAATCATGAGCGGACAGGTGATCCGCTGTGGCAACCCCTAACTGGGAAAAGCCAAAAGAAGAAGAAGAAGACACTGTGAATGAGTGTCAACATATTAATGGGAGTTGCCTTATATGCAAATCATGAAATCAAACATTGAGGTACAATGCAGAAACACCTACAATTTGCAGAGTGAGCTGTGGTGATCAGTTTGTCTGCACATCATCAATTATTGGTGAACAGGTATGTCACTCATGCTAAGATGCTAGGTGTACCGTATGCTTTAGATAGTCAGCATGTTTTAATGTTTCATTTTTGTTTTCCATTGCCCTCTGCATCACAGAAGGGTCTGTCAGCAGATAACATAGCATCACCTCCATAACAGGAATGCAGTTGACTGCTACTGCATGGACACAGCTATCATACAGGAGGTGCAGTCTACTACCATCCTCACAAAGGCTCAGGAGGTGCATGAAGTTCCTGTCCCCATGGACAAAAATGGTTGTCTACCTTAACAGTTCTTGCTACAGGGACCTTTCAGCTTCTAACTGAGGACTTGCAAGCAGTTTCACTAATCTCATCATTATGAATCCCATGCCAATACCGGGATGTGATGGTTATGAAATTAGAGGATGATAAGTGGTTCTCATAGACAGCAAAAGGCAGAAACACCACTTTGCAGGGAATATCTGACACTGCACATTTCCCTGAGACCCTAGAGGACACTGACTGTACCCGAATTGCTAACAATGCCGTACATTCTTCACTTGGCATATGGAATATTAACTGGACGTTTACCACTTCATCAATTGCCAGGTGGTGTTCAATGCATGTGATATTATAAACAGTACACCAGGGCACCATAACAGCAGTTCCCCTTCATGACGTTGCCTATTGTGCAGTGTGTGCCTCTTGTTCTGCAGGCCTAGCATCCCCCTCCATGAGGTTCAGGAACACAGCCTCTTTGTAATATTCCTGGAACCTTCATTCCAACACATAAATAAGCTGCCCTGCCTGTGTCATGTGCAGCAGCTCCCCCATAAAGGACTACAACCTGTTGAGTCTGTATAGTGAGGCATGGATGGATATCCCTCCAGAACAGAAACTGTGCTGCCTGTTTCTGTGGTCTTGTGAGTTACAACTCCCCTTCTCAAGCAATGCAAC
This sequence comes from Protopterus annectens, assembly GCF_019279795.1. Classification (NCBI taxonomy): domain Eukaryota; kingdom Metazoa; phylum Chordata; order Ceratodontiformes; family Protopteridae; genus Protopterus; species Protopterus annectens. The sequence continues at coordinate 753,789,643 of NC_056729.1, read as the reverse complement.
ATGTTCTGCTTGCTTTCTATGCCCTTACTGTTTGGCCACCTCCATCCCAACCAGAGTCTTCTCTAACCCTGGCAAGGACATTGTATTATTTTTATTTATTTATTTTTATTTATTGACATATAAAGTCTCTTCAGTGTGACAGCCGTGTGTAGCAGCCATGCACCACAAAGCTGTCCCTGCAATGTGATGTATAAATGCAGTATTCCCGTCTCCTGTAACTTTCCTATATATCGATGATTTTTCCCTAATATTTTTTATGTTTTGTAATCTATTAGTCTCTGTAATTCAATCTCTTGCAGTAAATGCAGTGCAGAACCATGCTCTTTATCATGCTATAATAGGATGTATCACATTGTAATTATGCTAATAAGATGATTTAGTCAGATGTTTTCTGAATCACATCAATAATGCAGTGTGTTGTTAGACCTATTGCATTGCACACTATGAGTGAGGTCCTCCTGAGGCATGTGCACTGTAAATAATTAAAGTGGAAGTGGTTGTAGACCTAATTTCACTACTAAATATTTGCATTATGCCATGGTCATTGTGCTAACCAGCCTCCAATCAAGACCATGCAAAAGCATAAAGTTCAAAAAGGACACATATATCTGTGGACCCTGGCTGAGCCTCTATGACCCTCCCTCACACTATTGACCATGTGCATCATGCTGCTTTAAATGGACATTAGCCTGCTATGCATCCCTTCAATGCATGTTACATGGTATCCACAATGTGAGGTGCTGAACCCCAGCTAATATTTTTATACCTGGACCTGACCTGGGGAGTGGATGTGCCTTCTGCAAGATCTGAGTATGGTGGGGTACCTTCACAGTCAACAAGAAGACTAAGATCATTCTGCATATGTTGCATACACAGCACAGGTAACATCTGCTGTGGGACAGCTCCTGTATAAGGCTGATGTCCAGCACTTACTCAACAAGGTGCCCAGTGAAGACATGAGCATCTGGTATGAAGCATCATCAGAAGGATAGTGACCTGATAAGGCACCACCCAATGGAGAGAAGATGCTAGAAAGAGAGAATCTTTTTATTACAGTAAAATGTCTGTTTCTGCTGCATTGTATCTTAGGCCTGAAAAGTATAGGTATGCATGCTTTCCTTCTGTCATTGATCTAATGTGCTCATGAATGTGTTATTTCTGTTTTGTAGATTTGCAGCCTAGGATGGAATTGTGGAGTGTAGACAAGCCTGCCAGAAAATGCAGACAAGCCTGGACAGGTTGTGGGGTAATTGTACTGTACTGTGTACTGCTGCAGTAGCTATATCTGTACTAAACCAAGCAGGGCCCAGAAAGTTATTTTTTTCCTTTCCATTTTAAGATCTCACCATTGCACAATTCTTCACTGACCTTGTAAGTCTGCTATTTTAATGATTTTGTAACTGTGATGTCCTCCACAATGTCAGGTATTCCCGGCGCTACCATGTATGTGATAACTTTGCTGAAGTTGTGTACTACATTGCTGATGCTTTGTTTTTCCTTTGGTTATTGCAGCATTATGCAGCTGTCCACTGCCTATTAGGGTTGGTCATTTTAGGCATGACATTTGTACTTTTTATTTATTTTACTTATTTCTTTATCCTTTGTTGACCAGGTTAGTCCCACTTGGCTAGTGGCATCTTTTTAGGGGAAACCTGAGGTGATATTTATACTACTAGTGGATATTTAGCCAGGCCATTAGGGAACTTCCTATACTGTCTTCAATAGGTGCTGTGGGATCTTTTACATCCACGTGACCTACCACCAACTCAAGCAGATGGGGCCTTGGCTTAACATCTCATCTGAGGGATAGTACACTCAGGAGTGCAACATCTCTTTATGCTGCACTGTATTGTCAGTAATTGATCTATCTGGTGCTGGAATAGAACCCACACCCTTTTGCAACAAAGGAGAATGTACTACCTGTTGCACTCGACACTGCATCCAGTAATACTCTACTAAACTGTACTGCATGTCCCTGCATTTGGCATAGTGCATATGACCACTTCACGTACCCGTTTCTTCAGTAGTGAGCACTGTATTTCTTCTGTTTTATTATTTCCTATTTGCTTCCTTGTTCATTACATGTAAACATTGGTTTCAATCCATATGCTATGCTACTACATTACTCACCAATGACCTTCACACTGCCATTCATATACCCCTGACTTATCTCCAATGCTAACACAGGTATTTCCTAGTGATTAATATACATTGCTCTGTTGACGTTTTTTTTCCCCAGAGCTTGTCTTAATTTACTGAATTACATCACAGTAACCGATGGTGTTTGTATCATCAACGTTTTCTGTCACCTCACCATCCACTGGGTTCCAAGCAGCCCCTAAGTCAGCCTTTCTGTGATGTAATGAAGGCCATCCTATGACAGGTAACCTGGTGGGCTCACTGCTGCCTTCCATTACTGCTTCTTCAGTGGGTAACGCTGGCTCCTCATCAGGGTATGCATTTAAGTTCCCTGCAGGGTCACAGACAAATTTTTGCTTTATTAGCAAAATAATCTCATATCCAGTGTTGCTTTATGAGATTTTTGAAGCACCAGATATTTATTTCAGCAGATGTAATATCAAAATGCAATGTACCTGCACAAGTTCAACTTTAAATAAATCTGAATCATCAATACACTTTATGTAGAACAATGCATGCTTCTGCAGACAGGGTTGAGTGGTGCTTTAATGATAATTTTGTAACTGCGTTAACTTGTTTATCTCTTCTGTGCTGGTTAAGTGACATGCTTAGAGACTCAGAGTAAGCAAATGGAGGTGAAATGAATCAAACCCTTTCCTTCTGACTACAAGATGCAGCTCAAGCCTTAATCCTCTGCACCAGTTGCTAGACTCTTGATAAATGTGACCAAACTTTCTCTACCTCCTGATTGGCAGCCTACCTGAATTTTGTGTTTTACATTCTTGAGCTCCTTTTCTAAGTAACACAGGTTTCTCTTTAATTTCTCCCTCCATTTGTTTATAATCATATCAAATTGACTTTCTTATGTAGGCACTCTTGCACTTTAATACTTGACAGATGAAAAGGTTTAGAACTCATTTAGCAATCAATCTAATTTGCAGCACTTTCAAACCTTCATATCATTTACAAACAATAATCACCTGAAACTTTTTTTAATATTGTCCAAAGAAATGGAGTGCTACTTTTATCAGTCCCTTAACCCTTATGCCCTTATCGTATTCATTATGGCTTCCTTGCATAAGCATCATTGTCTTTTTGCAGTATCATAGTAATACTTTTTCCTATCCTGTTCCACATTTCTCATTTTTTTCAGTCCTGTGATTTTGGTGCCATGTGGCAAATTTAATGCTGTTTTAGATCAATCCTCCTAAGTCTCTGGATCTCTCTGTCTCTTACCTGTATGACCAGCTTACATCCATGTTGGGGTACCAGTCCATGGCTTAGCTGGTACAGAGCTAGAAGAAAGAATGAAAGAAAATGCCACCTCAACATCTTCCTTGCTGGATGACAAGTTTTATTTTTATTATACCACAGACTAATTTAACATTCTCTTGAAAGTCAGCATATAAAGATATACTCAACATATTTCTGTCTCTCTAGGGCTTGATGTCCACTGGTCTCTGTAGGAATTAAACCATGCACCACTGTACCACTCCATTGTCTCTACGAGAAAGCAATAATACAGTGGGTTAAACCATCTGCCCTCCCCCCGGCGCGAACACACACACACACACACACACACACACACACACACACACACACACACACACACACACACACACACACACACACACACACACGGTAGAACAGCTGTCCATCAGCCTCTGAAGTCTATCTCCATAATTAGAATGTTTGCTTCCCAGGTTGTTAGTCAATTGTGTGTTACAGCTGACATATCTAGACATCTTGCTGCTATGACAATGGGCTAAAAACATTCTGCTTGCACTGTATGACCTCTCTTTCTCTCTCGCTCCCTCACTTTAACTAGGATGTTTTTTTTTCCTGTTGCTAAAGTTCTTCTTATAATTAATTTTCTTCCTCACTCGTTTGGTTTGCAGTGCTATATTTTGTTCACTATTCTCACCTCCTGCTGCTCTTGTATATCAATAATGGGTTTCTGAAACAAATAAGATTCTACATTTCTAGTAATCTTTTTGTTGTATTGCATCATGATATTGTTTAAGGGATTTTAAACTACCAGGGGCATAATTAGTGGTGACAAATGACTCTCTCATCTCAAAAACTGCAACCAAATCTGTGTTACACAATTCAATGTTTTTAAGTTAAAAAATCCCTATTTTTCATTAGTGGCGTCATGCATTTCAGGCAAGTTTCAAATAAAATGTAGTTATTTCACCGAGCATCAAGAACAACACAACAGAAACTGTAAAATTCTACTGCAGGAAATTTCATAGGCTGCCAAATCTCCACACAGTATGAAGATTTGCATTAGCACCATTGCAGACCATGGATGTAAACAGAATATTAAAGCATGTTCTAATAGACATCATAAGTACTGCTTACAATCACATGGCTGTAAACAATTTGAAGTATGTTCTAATATGTCCGCTAAATATCTAAAATAACTACAGCATATGTACAAACACAGTGGGTAGTGATGAGACAAAGAGCTCTGATAAAAAATATTTTAATGACAAGCTAAAAATGCTTTCACAAAAATGCTTCTTCAGGTCAAACAGCCATAAACTTTTGTTTTGATTATACCTGCTAAATACGGTTGACTGCCACATGACCGTAAACAGTATTAAAGTGTGTTATAATATACCAGGTAAGTACTGATAACTGCCACATGCCTGTAAACAGAATATTAAAGTGTCTTATAATATACCTGGTAGATACTGCTTATTGCCAAATGGCTGTAAACAGAGTATTAAAGTATGTTCTAATATTCCTGGTAAGTACTGCCTATTGACAAAGTATACCCCTGAATTTAATGATAATGTCTGAATATAACTTCCAGTGTTCAGTAATTTGGCCCCAGATTTTCAGTATGCCATTTATTAACTGTCTCATAACGGTGTCTTGGCCATTATTCAAACTGATTCCAAAATAGGATTTTGCAAATCACTGCAAAGCTACCTCTTGAGATGAAAATGGTCCAGCAGTTCTGTTTGCATGTGAAGTTCTAGATAAATGTAAGGAAAACATGGTCCAGTGTAAATTACCTTTTCCCAGGACTATAGGCGTACTTTTATTGGAAATATTTCTTCTGAGAAGTATGTCAGCGTTTGTGTTCCAGGCACAAATGCACTTCATCATTGCATATGGGACTCTAATTTCCATGACACCATTACTATACACTTTTTAGAAAATAGAAATTATCATATGAACTAGAAACACTGCTTTCTCAGGCTAGAGCTGTGCATACTGATACTAATCTACTTCCTAAGCTAGGCTCCTACCATACATATTCCAAAAGGTTGCTCCATAGGCATACCTAATGCTGAGCTCATTTGCAAAATGAAACATCATAATTTTCATTTTTGTATGTAGTTTTTTTGTTCTTTCCCTGGCCTAAGATCTATCCTTTTCTGGGTGATTTAGATCACTCTTTTGTTGTATCCAACTGAAGTGTATTAATTTCACATAATCTAGTAGTCAGTTTCTCTGCATTAAGAGTAATACCTCAAGTGCCAACAAACATTCCAATATGTATGTGTTTTTTAGAATGATCTATGCTCCATGCTGGTCTGTATAAGTGACAGTTATTGCATGTAACACTGTCCATTTAGTGCTTCTGTATGTTGGAACCAGCACATATGTGTAGCTGTAAAACAACCACACATGAATGATGTAGCTTTCTTATCAACAACATAGGAAACTTCTGTAGGATACCCCCCTCCTCCATAAAGGACAGTAAGCCACCATCCAGATAAGCTTACTTCATTGATACCGGGTCTTCTACCAGATCCTTTGCTGCCTATGTCATACACAAAGCTGAAAGTACTATCTTAATGTATTCAACTTATATTTTCCCATATGTCAAGTTTGGCCTTCACATACTCATAATGTCCCACTACTGACCCTGCTTGCGCCATCCTGGACAATGCCAAATTAATATAACATATTAGTCTTGCTAGCAGGAATGGAGACAGGACTGTCCTCATGCAGTACCATTCAGGCATCTAGAGCATTATCTACTCAAAGGACTACTCTCTTCCATCCTTGCATAATGTCCAGTGACTTCTGTGAGTCACATGTGCATCTTGCCTTACATGGATCTGTATGCTTTTTGTCCCATACTTAGATCTGTCTATGGGGGACTGTTTATTTTTGTTTGCTCCTCCCAATGCCACCTCCACTCAGGTGGCAGGTGACACAGTCAGGATGGATTAATAGTGTTGATTACCTAAATAATTTTCAGTATTTTGACCTTAGAATTACAAAACTTGTCAGTTTGTTCAATTTTGTTTTCTTTGTCTAAGCCATAATATATATATATATATATATATATATATATATATATAGTTACCCTAATTGTTTGGTGTTCAGCTTGTAGAATTCTGTGATTTGTGTCTGTGTCTTAGGTAAGTTGAAACAGTAAGTGATGCTGAAATGTTTAGTTATAGTGAGTGCTGAGCATGTGTGCACACTTGACAGTAAGTGATTGCAAGTTAGTGTAAGCATTAGAGCTATGGAAGAGATAGCTTTAATGCTGTACTTTTGTCCTGGTATATGCAAAGTGTGTGTGTGTGTGTGTGTGTGTGTGTGTGTGTGTGTGTGTGTGTGTGTGTGTGTGTGTGTGTGTGTGTGTGCGTGTGTGTGTGTGTGTGTGTGTGTGTGTGTGTGTGTGTGCGTATGTTTGTTTTGTATCTGTAAGTCTGTCTTTGCTTTAGTAGCACTGTTATCGAAACCGTATCTTGTAACCTAATATGTAAGGCTGGAGTAACAGCAGGGTTATTTTTAGGGATAGGATTGACATATATGAGTAAGGTGGTACAGTTTAGTGCCGTACTTACTCCAGTTATGCAAAATAAGATTATGTTTTGGTAGCTTTTATAACAAATGAATGCAATTACACCCACATGCTAAGCCTTTAAAATCCATAGAAACCTCCCAATGCATAGTACAAATTCACTGCACAATAGATAACAGAATGTAATACCTGTTATAAAGCATTTGTGCTTAAGACCAGTGTAGAATATTATAATCATAAAATTAGATATTTGGCATTAATTATAAGAATATTACTTTGAATCAATTATTAGGACACAAACTAGGAAAGCTTTAGGATGTGAAAAGTGTGTTTCTACTGTCATCTAGTGGTAAAATGTGAATCTGCGGTGAGATCAACTTATTTGATAGTCTAAGTAGAGTATTCCTTTTTCTGGTGTTCCACCAGACCTCCTAGTAATAAATCGACACCAATTCTGCCTGATCCCACATGACTTAAGAGCAACAGTTCACCCAATATCAAAATCATAATGGTGCTCTTAAATAGTTATACTATAAAATACATGAAAACAAGATAATGACTAGTTGTTTCCCTCAAATAAGATTCAAAACTAAATCAAAAGTGCATGGTTTACATTTTGAAAAAAAAAGTGTTCATAAATTCTTATATTCACCTTTTTTGTTTTGCATGTTACTTTTAACACATTAAGATTATCCCCCAGATTCACTAATCTTCCGTGCAGGACTAGCTTAGTCCTGCACGGAAGTGCCCATGTAGGAGGAGGATGGCAGCGTGCCATGCATATTAATGAAAGTGCTCTGCCCGACCTCCTAGGCTTACATGGAGTGTGTACGAGTGTAGGGGGTGTGTCTGAGAGCAGAGCTTTCAGAATAAACATGCCCCTGAAATGTAGACCAGAAGAAAGTGGAAATAAATGAGCGAGACCGCTCATAGGTGTCAGAATATCCCCACCAACAGTCCCCCATGTGTACAACAGCAACAGTACATATTAATAAAATGAAGAAATCCTTTTATTTTTTTTTTAAATCCGATTAAAGCTAACCATAGGAGCAAGGGTGTGACCATCGCTTAGCTACGGTTAAAGCAGCTTAAAAGGCTGAAGAGGATAACAAGGAAGATATATGCAAATGAAGCTGCACAGCAATAGTGTAGCAGTAGGAGCATTCGCCTAATCAGCAGCCATTCCCGGTTCAAGTCTCACTGCAGCACAGTCTATTTAGTACATTATAGCCAATATTTTTATTACAAAACCCACAAAATAACATATATTTAAGAACTGGAGTACTGCATTAAATGCACATGTGAAGTGTCAGTGTCATAATGAATAAGGCACTAGTAAGCATGTTTAAGCACAAATAAGCAATAGTAAGCATATATAAGCACTAGTAAGCATGTTTAAGTGTGCCTGTGCTGAGGTAAGCATTGCCTACACAGATTAAGCAAAGTGGAAGCTAACTGGGTGTAAGAAACTGTGACCGGAAGTTAGCTTTGCTTACAAGGAAGATATATGCAAATGAAGCTGCACAGCAATAGTGTAGCAGTAGGAGCATTCACCTAATCAGCAGTCATTCCCGGTTCAAGTCTCACTGCAGCACAGTAAGCACAGTAAGCATAAACGATCTTCACACTGTAATCCCTCAAGCTACCTGCATCCAATACGCTGACGATTCCACTATTATTTGTTCAGCATCTACCTCTTCAGAACTTCTGTCACTAACTCAAAATACCTTCAACACAGTAGAAACATGGTTTACTAGACGGTACCTCCTACTTAATGCTAAAAAAACTAAACTTCTTCTCTTCACCCCCACCACTCGCACCTCCCCATTCAACTTCACCATCTTATCAAATGGCGCCACTGTCATCTATCCTGACTCTTCAACTAAACTGCTAGGAATTACCATTGATAACAATCTCACTTTTGATCAACACATCAATAATACCATCAAAACAGTTAACAAAAAACTAGGATCCTTATACCGTATTAAACCATTTCTCACACCATCTACCAGAGCTACCATCGCCCACTCCCATCTGATATCTACTCTCTTCTATGCCTCACCTATCTTCACTAACCTTAAGAAGGCCAACCTGAATAAACTAGCAACTTGTTACAACAGCATTGCGCGTTTTGCCACTAGTAACCCTTTCAGAATACATCACTGTCTTAATTTGAAACTTTTAGGCTGGCTTGAACTACAAAACTGATTCTGATCGCACAACTTACTATTGCTCACAAAATATTGTACCAACCAGATAACACCCCTATACTTTCACAACTTTTACTCCCTTACAACAATCTTACCTCCCTTCGCTCCTCTAGTAAACTCTTGACCAAATCCATTAAGTCCCACAACTTAGCTGGTGAATCTCTTTTCACTAATACTGTAGGTAAAACTTGGAATCATCTACCCACTGATATCACTCTTATAGCTTCCTTACCTCTCTTCAAACAAAAAATCAAACTGTATTTCCAAAATCACTGGCTTTGTTCATGTAGTACTCCAGACTGACCTTCCTCTCTCCCCTGTGCTCTTCCTTTAACCTTACACTGTACTTAATTGCTAAGTAAATTCCTACATTTTCTCTTGCCCTTTTCACTCCCATCAGTCTATGACTCACTTCTCTTTCTCTTCCCTGTCCTCTCTCCTGTCCCCTTTTCTCCTCTCTCTTCTAGACTTTTGTCTCACACTATTCTCCCATCCTGTACTACTCTCTTATTCCTTTCTAGTCTGTTCTTACATTATTTTATTTTTTTTTTTTGTAATTTTCTTCGACTATTTGTTGAAGCTTATTTGCGTTGCCTTTAGCATTATAGTAGCAATGTTGTTCAAATGATCTCATATTTCTGTGTGGTTTAGGGATGCTGATGTTTTTACTAAATTTATATTCTTATTGTACTTTTTTTCTAATATTAATATGTCTGATTATCAAGTTTTGTGTGGAGCTTTTCTCCCCGGGCCTCTACTGAAAATGGACATATATCCAGCTAGACTAGCCCGGTCAACAAATGTAAAACAAAAATAAATAAATAAAATAAAATAAAATAAACCTCCCGCAATCCCGCACAAATCCGCTTACAACTGCTTTAAAGTGCCTTAATCACTATGTATCCAACGGGCCTTGTTCTGCCCAGCAGCAAAATAAACAGCCATGCAGGTCTCAAACCGTATACACAATAGCCCCAGTAGCTATGCAGCAAGCCATCACAGAAGTACAGAAGAATGAGGTAGTAGTAAACATGTCCTCACCATAGTATAACCAAACTGAACCTGTGAAAGGCATCAGTATACAGTCATATGTGCCATAACTGACTACATAACATAAATATGTGAACTGGAGTACAGCAGTAAGCCTAGAAGTGAGGTGTACTGGTAATAGAGTGTCAAAGTCTCAAATAAAACACAAGGACCCCACAGAGTGTACGTACACATCAATCAGGGATACCAGGCATACATATAAAGTGTAATGAATAATAACACAATGCCAAAAAGGCATTATGATGAACGTCTAATGTAAGCAATGCTAAGCATTGCACAGGCCAGCTTAGGAGGTGTGAGCAATGTGTAGACCAGCTAACTCTTTGTGCCCAGTGGTATACCCCTTTAAACAATGCCAACCTTGGGTAAGCAGGTTTGCCCATAGCTTAGCCTTTCAAAACTGGGCAATCACGGAAAAGTGTGGGAAATTGGCCCTACTTAAACTCAAGAGGTGGGAATACAGCTCTAACTGGTTGTAGCTTCCCCTTGCAGCCACAATGGCAGTAAGGGGAGAAGGAGTGCACTTCTGGGTGCAGCGCTGGTGCATCCAGGAGTCCAAGGTCATGGCTGGACTCCTAGTTAAAGACCATGCACAGAGACTGCTGCAGGGCCAGTGCAGGGATATGAATATAAGGCAGAGGCCTGGGACCATCTCGCTCGCGACCTCACTAGTGCAACTGGCATACCCCGAACAGGTGAGCAGATCAGGCATCACTATGCCGAGGAAGGGTGACTTCTTGGACGAGTCACTCCAAGAGGATAGAGCAGCAGGGGATGTCCCAGCCATGTGTAAGTATCAGTCCACTACCTGTTTAATAATTGCCAGCTCAGGTATATCATGGATAGGTATGGCTAAATAATCCTCTTATGTCCCCCACAGCTGCAATGGAGTGGGCCGCAAACCAGGAGGCCCACATCTGCCGCCTGGCACGGTTGTGACACGAGGCAGGTTAGTAATACTCATGCTTTTACTGTCATAGGAAATAAAAATAAAAGTAGTAGTAAAGTAATTGCTAGTATAAAACCTGTATTGTTCAAGGCAAGTACTGCATACACTAGAAAATATGTCAGGGAGAGTTTCATATTGTTAGTATTGCAATAAAAGTGTAATACCCTGACAAAACAGGTCTAACTGTTGAACTGTATGTGTATATTCTGATATCATATGGTGAAGAAGAACTGCAGTCATGTAATAGTACTGTAGTATTAAGCACTGTTACCCACACCATGCACCATAACATGAATGTGTAGGAATGCTTGTATATGACAGGTGTAATCACCAGAGGTCATTTAATACAACTGAGAGACACATAGACAGTAAACAGGGGAAATGCAGACAAAACCCGAATATCACATGCAACTGAGATGTGAACTGTTGTTTTATTAGCACATACAGCCACGGTTTGAATCCTGCCAGTAGTAGTAGTCTGCATACAGAATTATACACCACAACTGTACATATATGTCCAGCCTGTCTATTAAAGTGGCCCATTTCTAATGCCTATTAACCTGTCCCCCTGGGAAATCAGTGGGATGATCCCAGACATATAGGCAGCAAACAGGAAATACAACTGATTGACACACATCTATGACAACAAACCTGGCACACTAGCAACTCCCCAATACCTTATGTGACTAAGAAGTCAGGTATGTCACATTTACAACCCGACTTGTTAAGCTGTAGTCAGAGTGTGTGCAGTAACAGAGTGAGATGTATGTACATAATACTAATGTGTAATCTGGAGCGTTGTGTGGCAACAGTCCAGTAGTGCTAACAAACATTGCTCCCACAGGTACGTTGCATACGAGCACTGCACTGTGAAATACAGACCAATATAACCTGTACTGGTGCCGTCCACCCTGGTATTGTGGGGGATTTTGAGTGTTGCAGTTTCTCTGAATAATAAAGTATCACTGGTCACTGTCGCCCACACTGTGCTACATAATATAACTGTGTAGGAAAGCATGTATATGTGTGAGTCAGGTCACTAAAGGTGGAAGAGGGCGATATTCTAGATATGTCCAGGCATACCAGCATGTGGTCAACACATGATCAGAGTCTGTGCAGAAAGAGTTGGATAGCATAGTGCAAAACATCAACCTGGAATCCGGCAGTATGTGTATAAACAGTCAGTGTTAACAAACATTCCCTCCACAGGTATACCAGGTAAGAGATGTATACTGCAAGTAAAACTGATTCATGTGTAATGATGTTGACGGCCATATCACTGTCCAATATAGGTCCATAGGGTAGTGTAGTAAGACTTGTAAGGAATAGATAACAGCACTGACTAGAAAAGTAATGTGGAGTACAGGAATATGCTACTATTAATTGATATCTTTCTCTCCCCCCACCATATCTCCAACAATAATCAACATACCCACCCCAACTGGTATGTACTGACACTGATAATGGCCAATCATTTGATAAATATTCTAGTGGTTCCCATGTATGTGCCATATTGAATTATTCCAACATTGTTGGCATGGTGCGATCAACGTACCTGCGTGATGTTCTTATTACCACTGTGGTCCCATATATACATGGATTCTGTTTGCTGTGCAACTGTTCCGTATCTGGTGTCTGGGTTAATGGAAATATCTACGCATGCTGTTATATCTAACCCTGGAATGTGTTGACTATTACTAACCCATATATGATGTTGAAATCTAAACACTATAGCACAACTGGGAAGGCCGGTCCCAGCAGACCCATCTGTCCCAGCTCAGCTGGCCGAGGCACCGGGTACCAGCATGTCTAGGGCCCAACCCCACACCTCTGTGTCCGTTGGTCCTGCACCACCTTTGGGTGGAACCACCTAAGGGGATGGGACTCATCCCCCCAGCAGTGGGCATGGTCAGGTACCTCTCAACCGTCACCAGGTTGGGGTCATGGTGTGTAGAGCGATAAACAAACAGGTTGGTGATCTTCTATGCCAGCTTGAGGGCCGCGTGTCATGATTAGAGAGTCAGCCTGGCTCTGTGGCTCAGCCCCCTGCACAACCACCTTTGGGGCTGTGAAGGTGCAGTGGTGACTGCACATGGGTGGGGAACTCAGTCCCACTGTTATGACTAGGGGGCTTGTGGGCTTCTGATATCCCAAAAACCCTCTCCATCAAGGTATTTACCTCCCACATGTGTCATATACCGCACCTGTATGCATCTTGTGTGTCTTGTCAGTTAACCTACCAAACCTACCTCCCCAAATATACCTACTACCCCTCCCCAACATCCCACCCCCACTTGAAAAAAAAGGGCAATGTATATATGCATGTGTATATATATATATATATATATATATATATATATATATATATGGGTCTATATGACTTGGTCGACAGTTCATATGATCGACTGTTTATTTGGTCGACAGTTCATTTGATCGACAAGCATTTTAGGTGGGGGCTTCCACACCCCTAACTATATATATCAACTCAGGGTCACACAACATTGGGGAAGGGGCAAATGCTTCGATCAAATGAACTGTCGACCAAATAAACAGTCGATCATATGAACTGTACCAAGTCATATAGACCCATATATATATATATATATATATATATATATATATATATATAAATGGATATAACATATCTATATATGTAGATATAGCTATATATCTAGATATATATATATATATATATATATATATATATATATATATATATATATATATATATAAACATATATACATACTTATGCATACATCTATAGATATATATATATATATATATATATATATATATATATATATATGTACATCTATAGATATATATGACTACATCCATATGTGTACATATATACAGCAATATATATATATATATATATATATATATATATATATATATATATATATATATATATATATATACATATATATATATATATATATATATATATATATATATATATATAAGCAGATATATATCTATATAGGTATATACGAACATACATCTGTAGATAACAATGGGGAAATAACAAAAACATATATGTCCACATGCAACATTAATGGGGTTGAGATGCCCCAAACAATATACGTCTTGTAAGAATAGGTATACCCCCCCACAGCCAAACACATCCCCCCTTGCAATACACTACCAAGTGTTGCAGATCACATAACCAGGACCAGACACGACATAGCCATCCCTAGGATACATATACATAGACACATATATGCAGATACAATTATACATATATATCTATATAAATATATATATATATATATATATATATATATATATATATATATATATATATATATAAAACTACACATGCACACACAGAGATATGTACAGTAAGATACATATGTAGTACATGCACACAATATGGAGCAGCCAGTATTCCTACAGTTACCACCTTACCAGCTGGAGACTGTATGAGCCACCCATACAAATGACATGCATTGCGTGCAACATATACCCACAGAGATATCAAAGGATATAACACCACACACAGGTGTGCATAAATGGGAAAGCTTTATTTGTGTACTATGACAGGTGTATATGCCATGTCATATAGCTGTTTGGACACTGACATCCATATGAACAGAGTAATGCAACTGTGAAACAGTTATACTAATACAGTAGTCTGGAAAGGTGGACATATATTATTGTCCAGGCCGAGGTCGTCAAGTAGTACAATAGTAAAGACAGACTGGGCCACAGCATACCAAACAATCAACAGTATGTAATGCAGATGTATAGATCAGCAGCCTCTATCTACATTCTGTACACAATCCCTAAGGGGTAAAGACCCCAGTTGACACAATGGGATGTATCTGTTACATAACAAGGCATAACTGACACCATCACAATCACACTGACAAACTGAACTGTCTGTATGGCAGGAGGCAGTGGGCCTGCTTTTACCCAAGGTGGATTGTATGGTAATGTACATCCAGATACCTTAAGGCAGCTTATCCCAGATACCCACACATGTTGTAACAACCTTGGTTAGTTATGGTGCACCCTCCCAGACTCAATAATACTGGGCCATATACTACTGTTACATACACTGGCCTCTGGAGTGCATTAGGGCACACATGTATTGTGTAGGTGAACCACACACATATATGACCCCAACCCCCAGTATGTGTGGGGGACACAACAACAGTGGAGTGATGGCAGGAATGACAGCATGACATACACACAGCCCACTACATAACAATCCCTGACAGCATGTCATATGTGCAAAGCCTGGTATGTAGGTGGAGAACAGAGGCTGGAACACAGGCACATATGTGCAAAACTGTTGTCATACACAAAGCAAGATATGTATATGTTTATATATCTATATGGATACATGTATAATTATATATACATATATGTACACCATATGTCTTGAACATTTAGTGGAACCCTACCTCAGCCCCAATAGTCCCAACCTCTCAGTGCAAGAGGATGTCAGGTATGTATTGCAGGTATATTTGTAGACTATCGTTACTGTAATAGGGATTGCTTTCACAGAAATGGTGTGTGTGGGAGGCCACATCTGCTGTTAACATGTACGCCATTGGCTACTGACAGACATCCTAAGGACATCATAGTACAGTACCACTGCCAGCACAGTAATGCCCCTGTGGACTACAGCTGAGATATGGCCAATATATGTGGACAGTCTGACACACTCTGATCATTCCAGGAGTATACACAGAACCCCTTCATGCAAGACACGTTGACCAAGCTTGACAATGTGGATGTTAACAGCCATGTAGATGGGTATATCACGTAAATACTGGTATTCATTTACCCACATAGGTTATGCATTCATACACCCCTGTCTGTCCTGACACATAATAATCACTGGTACAGAGGTGCCATGGCCACATATTACCCACTAGTTAGTGACATACATCTGTACAGCATCCCACTGCTTTGTCTGACATACATGACTGTTATGTTGGCCCAGCAGCAGTACATCTGGCAAATATCTGGACATGACATCTTACTGTGTAAGTACAGTAAGCTGCTAGGCATGTAACATAGCACAGTGCAGGCTACAGGCAGACTGACTCAGCACTGGCCTACATCTATGTGGGAATACACATGTACCGGCATAGATATCAGGGTCTACAGGCATGTCACATCACAGAGTAACAGCCACCTGTGTGTAAGTGCATAACCACAACCAATGTCAACACAGCCACAGCCACATATGGTAAGCTAGCGTCATATTACAGTATATGGACTATCTGATCAACACCATCCTCATATGTGCCACTCACACACCAACCCTACATATACTGTGCCGCTACACACTGTTGTCCAATGCCTGTCTGTGGTATGGGACATGTGTGTGATTGCCCCTACAATCATGTAAGCTGATAGGGTGACATACAGTGAAGTAGCATGTAACATCAGATAGAACAGGATAAAGAACAATGACATCTACCACAGTCTCTACACAAGCCAAGGTACATATTTACTATACACACACACTGTTGACATTTACCAGAATTACACATACATCAGTACTGTACACACAACCACAGAATGCCCAGGCTATGTCCTCAAATATAACCCCTACTATACATAACATGTGTAGCAGTCTGATATCTCACTGGCTTGTTATCAGATATGCTGTCAATGAATATGGTGTACAGAACATATGCACCCCCTACTGCATGACATATGTACAAAGGTTGCCAGAGTTGTGGCTGGAGGCACAAACACAGGGCCAATATTGACATGTCGCTGTGATAACCTCACACATTTTTTGTCGTAACAGAGTTTGTTGCAACATATGTACTATGAAGGATATGAAGTCAGTAACTCTCCTGGCTGTCACCATCTACTGACTGCAATCCTCACACTACCTTCTGCAGTTGAAAGATAGGTGCTCTGTGGGTAATACAAGGAACACAAGGCACCACACACTGCCCAGTCTGCAGATGACCCTACAGATGGGGATTCCTCATAAACATAGCACTGACATGACAAGTATTAAAACATGTAGGACAGCCATATTCACACACACCCTGTTAAACCAACATTACCCAACTGCAGTATAGCAGCACTTACAGTCTGTAGTCAAGATAGGTACATCCCTCTCCTGTGTGTTGGCCTGTTTCCACAGTGTATGTTGTCAGAGGTAAGTCCCCAAATCCATCTGTGATGCTGTTTGCCAAACAACAGATCTAGTTCCTGCTCACAGTGAATGAAAAGGCCCAACACCAACATGATGTTCCTAGATATTGGAGTGTGTTTCCAGCAATTGGCTATGGGAATGTTACCACAGCTGTTCCACATGCAATCAGCTAGGGAAGGGCTGCAATTTGTGAAGAGGCCATCAGCTGATCATGAGCATTACTGACAATGCTCATGCTACTGCCTAAGCAAAGCAGGTATAAGTCTCCATATTCATCAGCGAGGAAGTGAGAGAGGAAGACAGAGGCAAAGATACATCAGGGAGGGTTGGCAGAGCAATACTTAAGCAAGTTTGTGTCACACACCTACCAGTCCAGGGTATCAAACCCCTGACTGACTATGTACTGCTATCACATCTGTTATCCCTGTATGGTGGATATTGTGATATATACTACGGGCACCATATAAGAATTTTCAAAACCCACCCAACATTGAGTCTAGTTGTTACACACTCACCACCACCTCCACACAGTACATGAATGACAAACATGGACACACAGACACATACCTGTCATGTCTAGGATTAGAACTCCTACGTAACTAGTTGTTACACTACACAATTATAGGACGCACCATGGAGTACTGGAGTACTTTTTCCCCAAATGTGTATTTCACAGTGAGTGACATCAGCAGGATTGCCAAAGTAGGACAATTCAATTGTATTGAGTGTGACTAGCTAAACATGCATTGCTCCCTACACAGACACAAAAGCATCCACAACTCCCATGTGTGGGAATAGAACCAGTACCAGAGTTCTATATCACACAACAGCATTACACTGTTATACCACACACCACAGAGATTACTGGAGTAATTTTTCCCCAAAGGTGTACTGCACAGTGAATGACATCAGCAGGACTGCCAAATAGGGCATTTGAATTGTATTGAGTGTGACTAACCTAGAATGCCCTAATTAGTCTGTATGCATTAACCTCTGTTCTGGTCATAACAAAAATAACCTGCCAAAGCAGGTTATGAACCCTGTACACTACAGTCACAGTAGTTAACCACTACTCCATCACAGCATTTCATGAGACTGAGGTTTCACCAAATTAATCCCAGCATAGAAAAATCAAGCTGAACATGGGAAAGGAATGTATATACAGTTGTCCATAAAAGGCCTCTCCAAAGCCAACTACATGCTACTTAAGTCAGACGTGAGAATGCTTGCGACACCCATGGAGACAGGAGCTGAAAGTTCAACTGATGAATCCTACATTAAGGCACTGTATGAGCACATCTGCTTGTGCATGATTCCTGACATCCCACATAGAACCACCACATTCTTTCCAAAAAAAGCAAGCCAGTCTGTTGGTCCCCTGCCATAAACAAACTACACAACAGAAGGTAGAAACTGATGAAGAAAAAAGGATAATCCAAGGATGCAAACAACTCCCTTACCGGCCTCAGTAAGAAGCTGAAATCCCTCATGGAATCCTCGAAAGCTGGTTACGTAACTAAAATTGCCATGGATTCCAAAGACAACCACAAGGTATTCTATAGTTATGTCCAGACTCTAAATGGCAATGCTCAGAAGTCCTCTGAGCTACAACAGAATGGCATTACATAGACTGCTCCCAAGGATTTTGCCAATATCCTGGCAGATTGATTTAGTGCTACATTCATCCCCCTCTCACACCCAAAAAGGCCCATGTCAATACGAAAAGATTCCCAATTTCCAGTAATCACGGCAACACAGGTAGAAACTGCACTATCCACAGCTAAGATTATAGTATCCATGGGACCAGATGACATCCTGGCTGTGTACTACATGAACTACAAAGAGAAATGGCAACTCACTTAACTGTCATGTGTAATCATAGCCTCACATCAGGCCTGGTGCCCACTGAGTGCCTCACAGCTGCAGTTATCCCACTCCACAAGGGGGGATCCACCTTGGATCCTGGAAACTACCATCACATCAGTCTGACAAGCCTGATCTGCAAGGCCACGGAATGTATTATCATGGATTTTCTGAACACAGACATTGGCAACCCTCAAACACTGGACCCCACACAGATTGGGCTCATGGAGGACCAATCTTGTCTCCTGAAATTGATTGACTGCTTTAATCAGTCTGCAGAGCTGTTGAAGAGGGTATGGTGGTCCATACAGCCTATGTAGACCTTGCAAGCCTTTGAGCACCATCCCTTAGTCTGGAAACATAGATTAACATACTAAGCCAGACATAAATCCCTATGCCACTTGATGGTTTGCCACATGGCTTACTGGCAGAACCCAACCTGTAGAAGTAGCTGACTCCAAATCCAGCTCCAGAAAAGTGACAAGTGGAGTACCTCAGGGTTCAGTCCTGGGACCACTGTTGATTGCCATCTACATCTCTGAAGTACAGGCCAACAGTACGGAACTCTGGCTAACGAAGTTAACAGATGACTGCAAACTGGGAGTCATTATGAGCCTGACTGTACTGCATGATATGTTACTGATACCAGCCTGACATCATACAGGTGGGATGGAGTACTGTTAACATCTTGTGCCCTTGTCGTGCAAGGTCCTGGTTATGGGATCTGCAACAGTCGATAGTGTATAGCAGGGCAGACATGTGTGGCTGTGGGGGGGAATACCTATTTGTGCAAGACGTATGTTGTTTATACCTGTCAACCCCATTAATGATGCATGTAGATATATATGGTATTATACAACCAAAACTGGAAGTGAAGTGAAGGAAAACCTTCCAAGTTTATTGTAAATTGATATAAATCCACAGCAAAACACACTAGTAACAAAACCATGAATGCCTTCCCAGCCTAAGCGTTTTCGTCACAAATGGACTTCATCAGATAAAAACAGTTGTTCTTAATTAACCTTTTATATAGATTTAAAAACAAAGAACCAATCATATTTGTATGTTCTAAATGAGCCATAACAATTTCAATTAATTATAAAATATGCACACCATTTAATAAATGTTCTTCCTAAATAAGTACGTGTGATTAAATAATAAATAAATGACTACTTCCCAATAAGTTTGTAAAATATTAAAAAAAAATTTTTTCTGTAGTTAAAACCTCTTATAAATAATATATAAATAAGTTAAAATATAATGAATGAAATTTCATCAATGCAAACCTAATACTTTCTGTAGTAATAATTTCATGTAGACTTTACGAACTTGGAAGGGTAAATGTAGTACCTGATATAAAAATGTATGTAAACTGCCATTATTTAATGTGTGTTTGGCTATTGCGCTATAGATGTGTCCTTTATTATAGCAGTATTGATGGTCCCTAATTCTTCAATCATCAATTATCCAATTAACCACATGACTTCTTTTTTGTATTTAAACCAACTGCTTACATTGTACTTTTTATCTGATGAAGCGGATGGGAGTCCGCGAAAGCGCTCATCTTTTCTCTTTTTTGCATTAATAAAGTCCTTGTTCTTTACTTGACGTTCTTAAAGGATTATTCAGTGAAGATACCTGTTCATTTTGGATTTGATATATATTTTTGCTGCTACCTTCTTCCATTGTGGGGTTTATTCTACATACTTGGTTGGACTGTTTGTTTGCTGTTTTATACATATATATATATATATATATATATATATATATATATATATATATATATATATATATACACACACACACACACACACACACACACACACACACACACACACACACATCTACATATTGAAATACATTCTCTGTACTGTTGAATGATTGTGCTCGATGATATGTTTGTGAAAACACAATAGATATGGATATTGGACATGGCGTAGTGGTAAATCACTTTGAATATAGTGTGCAGGGTCCCAGGTTCCAGCCTAGTAGAGGCTGTTTATTTCGTTGCTAGGCAGAACAAGGGCCTTTGGATACAGAGTGGTTAAGGCGCTTTTAAGCACTTGTAAGTGGGTTTACACAGGTTTGCACGATGGTAAGCACTACTAAGATCTGGTTGCTGTTTCTTATACCCATTTAGCTCCTGAATTGCTTATCCTGTGTAGGTATTGCTTAACCCCATGCAAACAGGCTTAAACCCACTTACTGCTGCTTAAAATTGCTTACTCCCGCTTACCCCTGCACTAATTTCTTTAAAAGAAAATAAAAAAGGTTTGATAGGAAAGTGGTGAAAAAGGGGCACAAAGAGGGAAAGACAGTAGGGTAAATAGGCAAGCATGTGCAGGAAGGGTGTAAGAAAGGTCCATAGCTGCCCATTTCTTCTACAGCAACAGCTGTGCATATGCAGTGTATTTAGAGGTAGATTTGGACACTGAAACCCCTGAGAGAGGGGTGAGGACAACAATAATTCATTGTGATGCTAATTAGACCAGATTACATGTGCCCAGTGGACATGCGTGCAAAATGGACAGCTATGTATGGGGCAAGATTAATATTCTGGGAACAGATCACCCTTTACTTTTAAGGT
The DNA here is from genome assembly GCF_019279795.1 of Protopterus annectens. Classification (NCBI taxonomy): domain Eukaryota; kingdom Metazoa; phylum Chordata; order Ceratodontiformes; family Protopteridae; genus Protopterus; species Protopterus annectens. Next base: position 753,767,931 of record NC_056729.1, on the reverse strand, counting down.
GAGAGGGGGATGTTGGGAAAGGTGAGTAGGTATGCTTGGGGAGGATATGTTGGGTAGGATGACAGACAAGACAGACAAGACATCATCCAGGTGGACAGTGTGACATATAATATGGCCACCATATAGGAAAAATACAAAAGCGGCTCCTCATGGGGTCCAGGTGGTACACAGTCACAGCCACCTCCACACAGGTTACAAATTACAAACACTCACACAAAGACTTACCATGGCTGGGATTAGAGCTCCTATTTAATTAGTTTATCACACTACAGCATTGCACAGGTGTAGCACGTGCCTCAGAGATTAGTGGGAATTTTTTCCCCAAAGGTGTATTTCACAGTTGATGATGTCATCAGACATGCCAAAGTAGGGCGATGGAGGTTTTAGTGCCTGTGAATGTCCTCAAAATCATTGCTCCCCACTCCGACAAAGGAACACATGCAAACATTCAAACTTACAATGTCTGGGAATAAAACCCCTACATAACTAGTTTATAGCACTACAGCATTACACAGTTATAGCACACGCCACAGTGATTACTGGAATATTTTTCCACAAAGGTGTATTTAACAGTTGATGATGTCAGCAGACTTGCCAAAGTAGGGCATTGGAGGTCGTAGTGCCTTTGAATGGCCTCAAAAACATTGATCCCTACACTGACAAAGGATCACAGATCCTACACCCAAGACCTGACACAACATGGGCACAGGATGTTAGCAGTACTCCATCCCACCTGTATGATGTCTGGCTGGTATCGGTAACATATCATGCAGTGCAGTATGGCTACCATATAGGATGTACAATGTGGACCAACTCAACATTCCTAGGATTCATATACACAGACACATGTATGCAGATATATATATATATATATATATATATATATATATATATATATAGATATATATATATACATACACACACACACACACACACATATATATATATAAATATATATATATATATATATATATATATATATATATAGATATATATATATATATATATATATATATATATATATATATATATATATATATATATATATATATATATATATATATATATATATATATAGATATCTATATATAGATATATATGTAACTGCACATACACACAGACATATGTATAGGGAGATACATATGTAGAGGGTGCACACTATATGCTACAGCTACTGTGGCTACAGTCACCAGCATACCACATGACCACATGGACACTGTATGAGCCAAACATACGAGTGACACCTGCTGCGTGCAACCAATGGACAGGTCATGGGACATAACACCATACACAGGTTTGCATACATGGGGAAGCTTTATTTGTGTACTACTACAGTGCTGTATGCCATGTCATACAGCTATGCAGACTCTGAAATACATTTAGACAGCATAATGCAACTGTATAACAGATAAAAGCATACAGTATTCTGGAAAGGAGTACATATGTTGCTGTCCAGGCCAAGGCCTTCAAGTAGTACAACAGTAGACACAGACTGGGCCACAGGATGACAAACAATCAACCGTAACTAATGCAGATATACAGTCTGGCAGCCTCCATCTACAGTCTGTACACAATCACTAGGGGCTACTTATCGAAGTAGACACAATGGGATGTATCTGTGATATGAAAAGGCATGACTGAAACCATCACAATCGCACTGCCGAACAGAACAGTCTGTATGGCAGGAAGCTGTAGCCTGCATATACCCACGGTGAAGTGAATGGTAATGTACACCCAGATACCTTAAGGCTGATTACCCCTATTACCCCCACAGTATTCACTGGTGTCAGTGGCACCTGTCCATACAGGGCATGTGTATATGGCATAGCATGGCCTTTGTGGGTAACATTTGCTGGCTTGCCAGTTGTAGCAGGTGTCCATTGGGGAACATAGCGATGGAGCACTGTATGCAATGCATTGCCTGTTGTAAGGATGGGACATGGTGCTGTAGTCGACTGCAATCACACCATGGTTACCATCTGTGGGCAATATGCAGGGAACTTCCAACTTTATGGTTGTTGCCTGGCCAAGTGTGTTTCTGTCTAAGACATGAGTGGAGAGTGTTCTTTGGGTAATACAGGAGTTGCCTATATTGTTCCCCATGCCATGATGTCACATGTGGTGAATAGATTGTGTACCCCAGCCACTGTGATGTTTGACATCTGTTATGCTTGTAAGGTAGACATTATGACCTTTAATAGGCCCAACATATAGGAAAAGTGCAACACCCGCTCCACATTACTTTGTGCTTCACACAGGGTATGTATGACAAATGCACACACACACACACACACACACACACACACACACACACACACACACACACACACACACGCACACGCACACACACACACACACACACACACACACACACACACACACACACACACACACACACACACCAAAAGTCTCACAGTTGCCATGCCTGGGATTAGAACACCTACTTAGCTACTACAGCACTACACAGTTTCAGCACGCATCACTGGGATTACTGGGATTTGCTGTTGCCAGAGGTGTATTTCACATGGAATGACATCAGCAGGCTTGTCAAAGAAAGGCAATGAAAGGTGTACTGACTGTCCTCAAAAGCATTGGACCATACACACACAGTTGCCATCAATGGGAGTAGAACACCTACCTATTTAGTACAGCATATTAGAGAATTATGCAGTTACAGAACGTGCCATGGAGATAACCAGGACACTTCTTCACCAAAGGTGTATTTCACAGGGAATAACTTCAGTATGCTTGCCAAAGAAGGCAATGAAAGGTGTACAGACTGGAAGGCTACCAGGGGCAATTGTGTACAGTGATGGACATTTGCACATCATATGTTTTTGCAAACTGGGAGTGTGCTGTGTGAGACAGGGTTCATGAGAGGGGAGCTGTCTGTCACTGCCTGTCACTGTCTTCCCACGTCTATTATGTGTATGTCTGAGCTATTATAATGTGCAGTCCTTGGATACATGTGCATATTCTCATCCCTTGTGTATGCAGAGCATGACTGGTGTGCAGTGTGGATTGTTTGCACAAACATCTGTGCCTGACTGCTGTGTATAGTCCAAAGGTGTTTCCAGACATGGGCTTCATTTCTCTAAGTGTGTGAGCATGCTCAGTATAACCCTTCTGTACCTTGTTTTGTGACATGGCCTTCACTTCTCTAAGTGTGTGAACATGCCCAGTATGAGTGTCTGTATTGTATGTGCGACTCCATTCCAGGTAGGTTGTACTTCAGTGCAGGTATTTGTGCTCTACACCTACAGCTAGTAACCTGCTTCTTCAAGATATCTGTTGATTGGTTGACAATGTGGGTTGACATTGGGCAAAGGGTAGTGAGATTGTTGCTAATTGTGTCTGTGGTACTTCTGCTACATGGTTTTGGTGTTGGCATGGATACTCACTGATATATGGTGTTTTACCCTGTGATGTTTTATCTCATCAACTACTGACAGGGATACATCTTTGCTGGCAGTCGGCTCCTGGGGATTACATGTTGAATGCAGCTTTGTCCAGTATCGTGGTGTGCAACCTACATATTCTTGCACACTCATGTCATTCTGGTGTGGAAACTGCAGACACTTGCTGATAGGTCTGTGTATATGGTCCAGCACCTTGGTGTTCTTGTGGCTGTGGGTCCTATGCCTGTACAATTATCACCATGACAGAATGGCCATATTGTGCTGTGGCCATACCTCACAGGTATTCAGACTCATTGCGGTTATCCAGAGGCAGGGCTCATTATTCTGTTCATTAACTCTTCACAATTTGGTTTGCTAGCAGGTTTATGGCCACCCATCCCAGTGTTTGCAGCCATGATAAGTATGTGCACACATCAAGGTTTTACCCTTCACACACTCCATGGTGGCAATACTACCCCCCCATTAATCTGTCCTCTTCCTACCATTATGCACACGATATCTGATAAGTATGCCTATAGTTGCCACTCCATCCCAGCAGTATGTACAAGGTGGTCCACAGTTCATATATTGGAACATGATGGACATACTACTGGGTTTGTCAACATGTCCTTGCCTTTGTGTTCATTATGTGGGAGTCCTTGGGGTAACATACAGTGGCAGTACAGGTGTGCCACAGACCTGTGACAGAGGGCAGCGGGGCATTGGGTACAAATGCAGGCTATCGGTAGCAGGCCAGTGCATTCTGTCAGTTGTACAGACCCAGGCTGCTAGGTAATGTATTCCCCTGGGGTGACAGGATAGGTGTGCAAGGTGTTGGTGGCAATCGTTTCTGTCCTTATCAATCCATTAGTGTGCATGCTGGCAGGGTGCATCTTACAGCTATGGACACACCTGCGTGGGACACCTCTTCAGCATTGAGTATTCACATAGTGATGTGGGGATCATATTGTACTCATTCACAGCAGCAGCGAGGTGGCCTGTGTGTTACATGAGGCTGATGTTGGACCGGGCTGGCTGCATGTGTGCTAGGGTAACTACTTACAACTGCCTCACAGGTATATGTGGCCCTTTCCCCTGCTGGTGGCTAGTGGGTGGACACCAGCAGCTTCTACACACACCATACCTCTGTCTTTTGTGGTCTGCCAGTGTTTGCCCACAGTACATCTTAGTTTCCCATACTACACAACCAACTGATGTGCTGTGAACCTGTATGTGTGAACAGAGGGTGTGTCCATTTCACTGTGACAAGTTAAACAGTCTCTGTCTACAGTACTTCCACCTGTGTATTATGTGTACATCTGGGCCAACATACATGCCATGTCCATCTTCCAGATGGTGACAGTTATGACATCGGTACATCTCATATGGACTACTGCTGTAATATGTCTTGCTGGGATACCAGTCTGTTTGGCACTGCAGTTGCGTGGACTTGGCCAGGTCATCAGCGGTACTAACCATTGGACACAGGACACACCATCCATGGCTATTTGCTGAACACTTTCACACAGCATACCACTCAGAACTACCTAACACACAGAGTTCTGCCTATTGTAGACATGCGACTATCCATCTTGCTGATTTGACCAGCTCAGGTACTCAGTGTTATTCAGCTCACTGTTATTACTCCCACACATTGCTGTTAATACATTTCTACATAGGGTTGGTGGGGGCACACATCACAACTGTGGACATTTCCTACAATGGCCCTGATATGTCAGGTACTCTGTTGGCTTCCACATAACAACCTTACACTCAGATCTCTGCATATTGTACACATGAAAAAATCCATCCTTCTACTTTGGCAAGCTCAGGTACTCTGTGCTCACTGTTATTACACCAACACATGGATGCTAATACATTTCTACATAGGGTTTGGGGGGCACACCTGCCAACTGTGGACATCTGCTTTGACCACACTGGTATTTCTGGTAGTCTGTCGGCTTCCTTTTAAATCTGTCTTCTGACCTATCCTGCAGACTACAGGCATATCAGTGCAGTACAGTTTATAGGTTTTATTGACCTACATTGCCATTTCAGACTTCCTACTCTTCATGAATGACATCCTGCTTCCCGACCTGTTATACTCTGTGTAGGTGTGGAGGGGGTTGAGCTCCATTGCCATACCTTGAGGACCTTAGCACAGCCTTTCCTTGTGTTCATCTACACCTGTCCTCTGGGTGGGACTGTTGTTGAGTATGTGAACCTCCATGACATGCATGTGTGTGCCCTATGTACACACATTTCCTGCAGTGGGCATCTTCACCTTGTCTGTTACTGCCTACTTTGCTGACACTAGTATTTGTTAAGGTTTCATGCTGCCCGTATAGTTGTCCACTATCTGCTGCCATCCCATTCAGCCACCCAGTTCCCTTCCTTGCATGTTCACATCCATACCATTAATATAACTAGCAGACCATACTACTGCATTCAGTGATTGATAGGAAGGGTGACTTACCTTGTGGCAGTGGCAGTATTGAGGATGGTACTGGACGGCTGACTAAGTCAAATGCACAGAGTACACTCCCTATACATGGTATAGCACAGGTAGTATCATTTTTGGCATCCCTTTTACTGTATGTGCGAGGCAGAGAGAGTGTCCATTCCCTAGGTCCCTACTGTGTCAGTGTATGTGCTATGCATTGCTTCTTTGCCAAAGCCAGGGCATACTGTGCACGCCTCCTTCTGCCTACAGGTTCAGGCTCAGGTTGTTCCTCCTCTGAGTCACACTGTGCCTGTGCTGGCCTTGGCAATGGTGGGTGGCTGTGTGGCCCTGCCCCGTGCTGTTCCTGCTGCAGCTGCTTCCATAGGAACATGTTGTGTAGCATGGCACCTACCATAAATATTTGGGTGCATGTAGCTGGAGAGTACTGCAAGGCTCCACCGGATGTATCCAGGCACCGGAACCGTGACTTGAGCATCCCAAACCCATGCTCTATTATGATTTTTGTTTGTGCATGTGCCTCATTATGGAACTCTTGTTCGGGTGTGTGTGCATTTCTGATGGGTGTCATCAGCCACGGCTCCAGTGTGTAACCAGCATCCCCCACTAGGTGGCCGTATGAATTGTCCCCACTGACAAATCTGTGGTACAGCTGCATCAGATGCCAGATGTGAGAATCATGATTGCTCCTAGGGCTTCCAGCATACACATTCATTATAATGCCCTGGGCATCGCACACAACCTGTCAGTTGATGGAGGGGAAGCCCTTGTGGTTTATGTAGACCCTGCCCTGCTCATGGGGTGGTGCTTTTATGTGCATGTGCGTGCAGTCTATAGCACCCACTACTTCAAGGTATTCTGCTGTTTGGTGGAAGAGACACATATTGCTGGCCAATGCCTCACGGGTGTAGAGGAAATATATATGCTCACCGGCATGTGCTGACATGGCATCCAGGAACTGGTGGAGTACCCTGGATGCTGATGCCTGTGAGATCCCCATGATATCCCCAGTTGGCTTTTGGAAGGTACCTGTGTGTTAAGCCTACACATACCTTAGTTTCCACTTGGATGGGTTTCCCTTTGTTGGTTCTGTGTCTGAGGTGTGTCTGGCACAGCTCAATGATATGCTGTAGGAGGTCCCTGTCCATCCTATAGCCCTTCACTATCTCCAGCTCATGTAGCCCCTGGTAGGTTACCCTGGGTCTGTACACTCTGTTCCTCCTCCTCACTGTGGGTTGGTCATCAGCATTCACATCCTCGCCACCCTCAGCCTCTTGCACATGCTGGCTTATAATAGCAATAGCAGCCCCTAACATTTTTTTCTCTTGCTTTCATTTTGTAAAATGTCCCCATTCATATACACTGGTGGTGCAGAGTTTTTGGGAAAAAACAAGAGGGAAAGGTGTTTGCATAGTTTACAGTGGTGTGCTGGGCTGGGCTGCTGCCTGTGTAATTGGCTGGTTCTGATACATTTCACCTGCCAGCTATGCTTGTTCACCTTGATTACCTTCCTACTGCTCTTTCCCTTCTTATTGCCTTCCTGTTTAAGCCCCAAGGTGCACCGTGCAAATAAGAGTGCTCAGATGTCACCATAGCTGCTATTTCCTGGTTTAACCTTTTTTTCTCTTGTTTAAAACCCAGTGCATGCTGTGCACACCCATTTAGGCAGAGGAAAGAGTGCTTGGCAGCTTTGACACACCCTCTTCCTTAGTTGTGCTAACCTGAGGACAAACCCGGGCCACAGAGCTCCAGTAAGCTTACAGCATGCCTGACACACCCCATTATGATGTCAGCTGACTCTAAGGCTTACACCATGGATTTCATATTCCTACATGGTTGGGTACTGCCTAGCATTGAGGGGATATCTGTCAGTCAGTACCATTACTCTCATTTGCATAGGATTGCCTAATAATGGGTAGTTACATGTCTGACACTGAGCCTTCCGTCTTAGCAACCACTATTTACTGGTCATGTTGTCTTCTGCCTGCCATCGACTATGATGGCAATATTGTGATTTTGGACAGAAAGCTAGTTTCAGGGGATTTTTTTTATTTTCATGACTATCCCGTTTGCACGCCACTGCCCTACGCTTAAACGGCCGAAATCAGCAAAAAAAAAATTAAAGTTTGTTTTTATTGTTTTTACATTACTTTTCATGCCTATGGCCACATATTTGGCCTTTAGCATGTCTAACCTTCTAATACATACATTTCTACGAGCTGACATGCCTCCGTTTTGCAGTTTGCAGAAATGTACTCGGTTACTAACCAAGTACATTTCTGCACACTACACTACTGCACGAACTCATGCCTGCTTCCTGATTCAGTAAATCACCTCGTTTGCATGGTTTTTACCAGCAAATGAGGTGATTTGCATACAGGGGCGCTGTCCATGCAGGAACAGTGCGGGAGTACTCATGCACTTCCCGGGAGCTTGTTCCTGGATCGCTTGGAGGACATATTGCATGCAGGCGCTCCTGCACTGATCCTGCACACCATACAGGGCATAGTGAATCAGGGGGTATATGTAGTGTCATGTGACATTTTTATCAAACAAAGATTATGCTTTGTGGACATTATAAGTAGACCACTGTGGTTGGTGTGTGTGTGTGTGTGTGTGTGTGTGTGTGTGTGTGTGTGTGTGTGTGTGTGTGTGTGTGTGTGTGTGTGTGTGTGTGTGTCTGCGCGTGTAATCAATGCTTAGAAAAGCTAATTAACAAACATATTTGTTTTATTTCCCACTGAGCATACCTAAATCTTGAATAAAATCTAGTAAGTAAAAGATTTTATATATGATTCACCACGTTTTCATTTTTTTGACTAATGCTCATTTTATTTTTTTGTTGTGGAATTTGAAATGCAAGCACAACCTATGAATGTGAAACCAGTGAGAAAAGGGTGAATGAGTGAAGAAGGTAAAGGAGGAAAAGTTCTTTACAATACCTATCTTATATTAGGAATATAAACATGTGATGATCATGCCAGCAGCAAGCACGTATTTGTGTCAAAGCTAAAGAGCTTATATGGATTTTGCTTTGCAGTTAAGGTTTAATGTTGAAGTAACTTAACATTAGTCAGTTTCTATAAAGTTTATGCCAAACAACTTTCTGCATTATTCCCAGGATAAGATCCACGCAACTGTCACTGTGGTATCAGATATCTCTGGAAGAATAATGTTGAATTCTGTTGTGGAATGTACATCATTTGGCTTATCTTCTAGTACCTGGTAACCACAGCAAAGCTCTCATGGAGGCTAGTGACAAATCTGCAGTGTCTATGTTCCTGAGGAACATTTTAAATGTATAGGCTCTGCATCCTTGAACTTATATTCAAGTATTTATTTATATAATGTTATATTGTTGTCATATTATAGAATGTGGTATTATATTATCTCACATTCTATAATATACAATTCAGTCAGTATCCAAGAAACTACCTAACTGAACTTAAGTTCTTGGGGAAAACCAAAGCCTATCATGGTTCTCAGTGGTTATAATGCTCTGAACTAGTCTTAAATATGATGCTAGACCCTCACTGGATGCATATTCATACTCACTAATGTGTCAGGCATGCCTATTTGTACCTTTGAGGATTGCCAATTCAATTATAACAAGTCTTTTGGATGTGAAAGGAAACCAAATCGCTGGGTATACTGTAAAACAGAGATAGGGAGGATGTTCAGACTGTGCATAGCAGGCACCACAGCCATGAACTAAATAGGGGTAGTAAAACTAAACACTGCATAATGGTAGGCCATCTACAGACCCTGAAAACTACAGATCCATAAGTCTCACTAGTTTTATATGTAAAGCAATGGAAAAAAAATTAATGGAGATGATCAATAGAGATATGGTAAAGACACTGAATAAAGAGATAAATCTTCCAGCCTGTCTTGATATCAGGAACTTTCAGTCTGTGATTTTATTTTCAGGAACCTTTGTGACCTTTTTAATTGTTTGAAATGCTTAAGGAGATTAATTTGACTAGATAATTGATCTTATCAGTGCTGAGTATAAGGGAGTGATCAGCTCTTTAGACCTTGATATAAGGCATGGCATCCAGATCTAAGAAAGTTATAATACCACTTTATTCGGCATTTCTCAAACCCATCATTTAATATAATGCCTCCTTTGGCATGTACCTGACTCTGCATATATATATATATATATATATATATATATATATATATATATATATATATATATATGGGTACCTATTACTTCACCGACAAGTCAAAACAGCGACACTCACATGTTCGACTCCACATCATCGACACTTCATAACATCGACGTTTCAGGTAAGCGATCTTCCCCCTCACAGTACCCATGGCAGCACTCATTTCACTATTAAAAAGGTAAGGACAACGCTGTCAGGGTACATTTTGAAGAATGGCGTAAACCTTACGCGTTAAAAGACAGAAACAAGTGCTACCATGGGTCCTGTGAGGGGGAAGATCGCTTACCTGAAACGTCGATGTTATGAAGTGTCGATGATGTGGAGTCGAACATGTGAGTGTCGCTGTTTTGACTTGTCGGTGAAGTAATAGGTACCCATATATATATATATATATATATATATATATATATATATATATATATATATATATATAAACAGTTGGAATGCACACAAAGGTTCCTTAAAAGGAGAATCCAGGGTATTAACACATTGTCCTATATGAATTGTCGTAATGCCCTAACCATCTTATACAGGTTACTGAAAGGCAATCTATGACTGGCATACAAGGCATCCTCAGATCAAGCTCTGAATGACCTTCTGCACATCCACAAAATGAACAGCATCTGCACCACTAGAGCCAAGGATTTAAGTTTTGTTTGTGACATAAATAAGACATGTTGGCAAGACAGGTATATGTCTCATGTTGGGAAAAGGCTCCCCAGCCATGTGAATCAGAGTCCATCCTTAACCCTAGTTCAATGTAACCTAAATCAATGGGTGGGAAATCAGAAATTCACCCTGTGTCTGGCTCTCATGTCCCACAGTAATGCCTAGTCTAACATACTACTCCACATAACCTCTAGAAACTTCTTAACTAATATACTTTCTCCTAATAAATTCTCATGATACACAGGGACACAAATGGGTTGAGCTGCACATCTCATTAACCTAAAGTATACCTATGAACCACTGATAATCCTTTGGCAATTAGCTGTGCTAAATAAAACAATTTCCTGATAACCAATATCATGTGGCAGTCAAAAGAGAGATAATTTTCAGTACAGGGTCCTCAGCTGCTGACTAAATTTTCATCTTTTAGTGGTGAATTGTCTATACAGTATGGGTAGTGTCTTCAAAATCTGATTACACCACTTTTTAGCATTTAATATGAAGCCATTTTTAGTACATTAAGAGTTTCTTGGGGGAGGTCATTTGGGAAGGTTTGTGTGTCAAAGGTCTCTTATCTACAACTTCTAGGTAGCAGTCAGCTACAAACTTTGTTAGCCGGTTTTAGATTTTTGGTTGGAGATCTGAGAAGTAAAGTCCAGCATGAGTCTTCTTTTTAATATTTTTATTGAAATGTTAGATCCAATAACATATAAATTAATATAATAAAACAAATAATTTACACAATCATCTATATCAGTTATTTCTGTAGTCCTAAAACGTGTTAAAACAACCACAAACTGATTACAGAAGAAGGATTAATACTTGTCTGCTAATGATTTCAGGAAAATCCAGTAGTTATTTTCTGCGGTAATTTCGTTTGTTCCCATCTTAATAACAGACAGCTCTTTATGACACAGAACAATGACAGCATTTATAAATTCTGTAAATTAAGGCATTACCTAATTTTTCTAATTCTTTCTTGTCATTTTCCTGGCTATGTCAGTAAGATCCAGTGAAGTGAAAATTGAGACTTACGTATGCAAAATGGAACTGAAGCATTGAATAGCACCAAAAGTGTAATCAATGTACATTTTTGAGACCAAAATGCCTTCTGTTAAGTCCTGTTTTTTTCAAGCATGTAGAACTTTGTAAACATAATACATATCCTGCCAATCTGCTTTGATTAACTCATTCACCTTCAGCTTTTGATACACTTACACCCTAGTGATGCCTGTAGGTGGCAAATATTGCTTGTCCATATTTGCGTTAATAATTCCAAAACCATGCCATATACAAAGCATTAAAAGATTTCATATTAAAGCTTAGACAATAGCAAACATAACTGTATTGATATCTGACATCTGTCAAGTGCAGGTTTGTTGTTCATGTAATATTTATTTAAATTATTATAAATGTCATGTTTTTTTCTAAATATCTTGACAAACACGTAGCTCAGACAAACCTGCTCTCAGTTTGATGAACAAAATGCTGCTGACAGCATGGGTGTAACTTGAGGGGTTGGTAAGATAATGTAAGCTGTGTGTTTGTGTGTGTGTGTGTGTGTGTGTGTGTGTGTGTGTGTGTGTGTGTGTGTGTGTGTGTGTGTGTGTGTGTATATATATATATATATATATAGAGAGAGAGAGAGAGAGAGAGAGAGATGTCTTTGACTAGGACCAAGAAATAAGTGCACACACTCTGACATAAATAACACACCAAAAACATAAGGTGGATAGAGGGAGGGAATGGCCACTGCAGCAGTGATCATCTGAACATCTACTGTTATGGTAAGTTTACTTACATAACTATACTGTGTTCATCATTTTGTAAGTTTACTTACATAACTATACTGTGTTCATCATTTTGATAATTGCTACTATGGCCTTAGCTATATGGGTAGATTCCCCTAGCTAACTACATTTGGGAGGTTGAGGGGTCCAGGACCCTGTTGAGAATGGTCCTAGCAAAGCCTAATCTAGACCTAGAAAAGTAATCAAGCTGGTAATGGCGTGTAAACATATGAATACATGATCAAGTTACTCTTTCTAGAATAATTCTAGAATCCAATCCTTTCCAAAAAAGAAAAGCCAAAGATGAAGCCAAGGCTGTGGTAGAATGGGCCTTTACCTTGCCTGGAATAGTTTTGCTGGGGTGAGTATAACAAAAGGTAATAGCCTTAGGCAGACATTTGGAAAAAGTCAGTTTTGGCACTAGATGCCCCTTCTTCTTACCTTCACAGAAAATGAACAACAGATATGAAGATCTGAAAGATTTAGTTCTGTTAAAATAACATCTGAGTTGTCTGTGGATGTCCAAAATATGTCCTGCTGACGTTGACTGCCACACAGTTTCACTCTCATGGAGGGGAAGATGAGTGTAGAGTGAAACTGTGCTGTGAAGCTATATCACAAAGTAACATGGCTAGTCTTCAAAGGGGGTAGCGTCTAGTTCCCTCTTGCTTGTTGATGTACAACATGACTGTAGTACTGTTGGTAAAAACTTGAAGAGGTCCAAGGGACCAAAGCTGATTCAGAGAGTTGAGTGCCTTGATCAGGGCAAGCATCTCTTTTATATTTATGTGCTTAAATCTATCATTGGTGTTGTAGACACCTTGCATTTTTATCCCTCTTGAAACTGCTCCCCAGGTGAAGTCTGAAGTTTCTGTAGTGAATGCCAGTTTTGGAGCAGGAAGGGAAAAGGCACCTCAATCTAAGGAAGTTTGTTGTCTCTACCAAGTGATTTCTCTTCTGACAATCCCCAGCACTAAGACTTGAAAAGACAAAGGAGGTTAGTGCTGGGAACAAAGAGACATCAGATTTAATTGTATCTTCCTTACATGGAGTCTTGCCGGGGGTTCATTATAATTATTGATACCATGAATCACAAAATCCTGAGGTATTCTTTTGCAGTGATCAAAGTCTGAGTGGGAAACCTTAGAAATATACATATATATATATATATATATATATATATATATATATATATATATATATATATATAGATAGATAGATAGATATATAAATATAGATATAGTTATAGATATAGATATATTTTTCCTGTGAAAGAACAGCTCTTTGTACTGAGGTAGCTAGCTGACACCCCAGGAACACAATCCTGAGAGATGGAGTAAAAAAAAAAAGTTTTCAATATTCTCTTGGAAACCTAGTTTGTATAAGAGAGATTTCTCACCCAAGTGAGAAATTCCTGATTCTTTGAAAAAGACTCAGCAAAGATAAGTAAGTCATCTAAATATGGAAAAGTGTGGCTATGCTACAGTCTGCAATGAGTTATAACTGCAGGTAGATATTTTGTGACCACTCATGGTACACTAAATAGCCCAAAGTGTAAGTAAGAGAACAAATAATGGGATCCAGAAACAGAAAACCTTAAGAAACGTCTGAACTGAATAGGTATGTGACGATAAGTATCTTTTAAGTATAGTGTTACAAGGAAACTTAAATGAGGTAGAAGAGGTAACATGTTGTGAAGTGACAGCATTTTGAACTTGGGCACTATCACAAACAGGTTTAGTAAAGAATGATTCAAACCTGTTCTCCAAACATGTTCTTTTTTTTGGGGGGGGGGGGATTAAACACATCCTTAAATAAAAACATTTTCCAGACTGGAAGGAGTGACTGGTCCATCATTCCTTGGGACATCATGTGTTCAAGGACAGGACAGTATAACAGAGACTTGTCTGACGGATGAGGAATTACCCCCTGGAAAGGATTTTCTCCTGCTGCCATCTATAACCATGATGAGTGATCTTCGGAATCTATTTATCTGAAACTATCTACTGCCAAAGAGAAGAGTGGAAGCTTTGACTTTCTAAAAGGGAAAAAAGGTCTGCCAGGAAAAGAGGTGGGACAAGACCCCTTAAATAGTCATTCAGACTTGTTGGACTATCCTTGATTTTGGAGGATTACTGAATTCTTTTTGGACCTCACCCCCTCCAGCTGTACTATTTCTACCTAAATGTCTGCTTACCTGCATTTTGTTGAGACTGGTTATCTTGCCATTTGCCAAAAGTGGATGAGGGGATAGAGAAGCCCTTAGAAAATTTGGAAAAGAAGAGCTGAAAAAGAGATTGCCTGAATCATCTTAGCCCTTTCATCACACTTTTTGATAACCTTTGTAACAGATGAACCAAAAACTAAGTCTCTATCCAAAGGAGGATTTAAAATGTAGTTTTTGCACCATCCTCTGGAAGTTTCTATTGTGTCTTTCTTAATTCTTGGGAAGTAACTATATTTTATTTGAAACTTGTCTAAAAAGCATGATGCCTCCAACCAAAAATAAGGATTCTTTAACTTAAAAACATCGAACCTCTTCAAATGTACCAGTGGCCATAACTGTGGAAGAAGTATTGCCTGAGTCATACCCATACTCTGCAAAAAAATTAGTTGTGACTTGTAAAAAAATTAGTTGTGACTTGTAAAAAAATTAGTTGTGACTTGTAAGACTTCTTACTTTCTTTATTGGCATTTTATTAATGGGAAAGTCCGACTGTGTAGAAGCCCATTTTCAGCAGAGGTCTGGAGAGAAAAGCTCAGATTATTGCAAAACATTTTAAGAACAATAATTTTGCAATCTTCAAAAAATAACACAGAAGTATCTGCAGTTTAAATAATTATAACAAATTAGATAATATAAAAACATTGATTAAGAATTGATACAAGGTTACAATCATTAAATCATTAAATGATTGAAAATACAAACATTTAATATTTAGAGAAATTTTACACAGTTTGTAGAGAAACTAAAGGTTATTTAGTCTAATACAGACAGGAATTGCAATATAAAATGAGGGAAAAACAGGCTTATGATATATTTACAGAGAAAGTTAGGGAAGAGAATTAGCAGTAAGGAAGTAAGTGAAGAAGGGAGAGTAAGGAGGTATAAGTTATGAAAAGGTACTTGTTCACATTTAGGGATATAGTTTATCCTGGTTTAGAGCAAGAACAGAGCCAGATTTTAGCTAGGTAGCTAGGAAGTCTTTCAGAGTGGTTTTGAAAGATGGGGTGAGGGTATAGATCCAATGGATGCAGCTAAGAAGTCCCAGGCCTTAGCAACCTTGTACAATTACAGACAACACCCAGCATATTTGCTAGGTTCGTAGAGAGGAGATTTTGGTCACTGGATTGCAATGACTGACTGGGAACATAGTTGTAGAATGTTTTTTAGTGCTGGACAAACAGATGAATGCTGGATAATTTTATAGGTGGTAAGAAGGTGTGTATATGTTAGCTGATATGACAGTCCTAACTAATTAAGGCTTTCGAGTGCTACACAGTGGTAGGTTCTGCAAGAAGTATGTGCTGCAAATATAGCAACCTTGTTATAGCATTGTTCAAGTTTTAATTTTTGTGAAGCCTGGAATTTAGTGAGGATGGGAACACTATAAAGAAGTGTGATGAGGAGATATGTTGTGGCAAGTATAGCTTTAGTTTTGTTGATGAGAAAGTATTTGGCTCTGTAAAGCATCTCTAGTTTTTGATCAGTGTTTCTTAGGCAATTTTGTATATGCAGATGGAAGAAATTAAACTGTTTAAAGATTTTTACTCACGTGACGAAATTGCAGGCAAAACGTTCTTCATACTTTCACAGTTTGTCAGAATAAAATTCAACATATGAGTCTGACAGTTCAAAATTCTGAAAATCAAAGTTGCAGACACATATACCTTTTTCTTATACCTATCAATAATCTTCCCATCCTTGTCAGAAAGAATGATTGGAATTAACTAAATGTTTATCAGTGGTAGGATTAACTAAAGCTATAGCTGCTGGGTCAAGTTTGGGAAGAGTGTATAAAAACTTAAAAGACTGATGAAGTTTGCACATTCTAACTGCCTTTTTACATGTAGAAGGATGCCTAACTGCAAAGTAGCAGGCAATGACACAGCAATCCTTCAAAGCTGACAGAACTGCAGGGATGGGTGAAGGTTTTGAAAATTCCTTCTGTAACAGCTCATAGTATTTTCTGAGGGCCTGAGAAACCTCAGTGTTTTCCCAATGAAAACACTGACATATTCTGGAAAGAGCCTCAGAGAAAGAGAAACACCCACAGGAAAAATAAGAAACTGAGTTCTCCTCTGAATGTGAATCAGAAAACTCTGTGTCTGTCCCTTCATCTTTCTGTTCAGATTCAGAATCTCAAATCTCTTCAGGACAAAAGGCATCCCTCTTTCTTTTCCCAGAAACCATCTTATGACAAGGATCAATAGCCTGAATTAAACCCTGCGCCAGACCTAGTACACTACTCATGTCTGAGGAAATTTGAGGAGGAGTAGATACATGTTTAGCTTTCTGTTTCTTTTTGCAAGGAAAAATGGGGCCAAAAACTTTAGTAATCGCAACAGCAGCTTCACCGGAGATGGGGACAGCATTCTGACTAAATACAGAAGTCTTCCCTGTTCCCTTTCCCAGGACTGACAAGAGTGGCTCTCCCTTGCCCACTTAGGGAATCCCAACAGCCACAGAGGACATGGCTAGCCCTAATCCATAGTGGTTGAAGGTGCTACATCAGAAGGAGCTGAGGTAAAGGATGAGTGGTCTGAAGAACAAGCTATGGCCACAGCAGAGTCACCCACCTGTGGCTGAGGTAAATCGCTAACCTGCTATACTGGGAAAGGTTGTTTTCTTAACTTTTTTCTTTTTGTGGCTGGTAGAAGGGCTGACTGTGATAATGGTAGTTTGTTCCATAGTAAAGCTGAAAATGGTGCCTCTTTCCCATAAAAAGCAAACAGCAAAAGCCAGCAATTTTTTAAAGTTTTTAGAAGGCACTTTTTTTTACACAAAATCACAGTAAAATTATTTTAAAACACTTCCTGTTACAAAAAAAAAAAAAAAAAAAGTAAAGCAAACACCATTTTTCCTCAGGAAAAATGTTTTGCAAGTACTTTAAACCACTAGTAAAAATAACAGGAAAAAAGTGCACTCCCATTTAAAAGTACAGTTAATCTTGTGACAGTCCATTAAAACACAAAGTCCTAGCTTAAAATAAACTTTCCTAAACAGGATAATACAATAAAACAACATTTTTTTTAATGTTGAAGGTTTTTCCCAACAGGGAACTTAATCTACACAGCAAAGGAACAAGACAAGCTGACTGACGATCCTTAAAAGCCCATAAAAGAACACTCTTCAACAACATAAAAGGTCTAAGGGGCTTGATGTCACAACCTGACTTTTTATTTAGCTCAGCTGCTTGAGCTGAATAATGATTTTGGTGAGTGGAAGGTGCCCTGATTCTTTGGAAGCTGTCCAGCAGTTATATTCTATTCAGGATATAACCTGTATAGCTACGGGTAGTGTAGCAGTGATCGATATTCTGAACAATATAACATTTCTAAGTGTTTTAAATGTTGTTTGTGTAAGCCGAATATGTTGGATTACTTGTGCTTTTAAATAAATATTTATTTAACAGACATCTCAAATTGTTGTCCAGGATTTGTATATGTTGTATAATGATATATTTTTTTTATTTAGCCAAATAGTTTCATGCAGTTTTTTTTTTTTTTTTTTTTTTTTTGTAATTGGCTTAATGATCAGAATTTAGCCATAAAGTTGCTGAAATGTCATATTCAGGCATCTTTCCATTCCCTTTCATGATGTCTCATGGATGTTCTAGGTATGTTGTTGTACCATAAGAACTTCAAACAAATATCACTTAACTACTTATTGTGTTCTTTAGAAGAAACTAAAGAAGATGTCTATATAATAAATAGCATTTTGTAGAATAATTTTGATTAAAATTAACATATCTTCTATAAAAATATTTTTTACATTTGTTGTTGCTTTGATCGTGTCCAAAATTTGTTTAGAATTTATTGCTGCTTTTTCTTTACAATTAAATGTTAATTATAGTGTGTTAAAATTGTTCTGACTGAACTTTACACTAGACACCAGTTCAAAATGTTTTAATTATCTTTAGTAAAAACTTTATATTACCTACGTTTAACAGTATATTGTTGTCAAATAACTAAATTTAGAAAGGAAATTGGTCATTTTAAATCCTTTTATATTGTAAGGTTTATGTAATTCACTAGAAGCACAATAACCAAAGTAATCTTTAAAGTTGATAAGGCACATTTTTGTTTTGTGTCCCTGCTTATTTTTATAGATGAGAAATAAAAGATGCTAGTTTATCATATGAAAATTATTCCTGATGAAGATGACTAATAAGATATATGAACTTGTGCGTTAATCTCTATATTTATATTACTTCAGCTTAATAAGACCAGTTTGCTGAATCAAAAGGTGTTATATAGTTCCAGGCTAATTATAGATAGCTTTTGTTTATTGTTATTACAATAACTAATTCCTATGTTTGTCTATTTAATAAAAAATCCATTTGTTAATGTCAGTAGTATATTTTTAATCTATTGGCAAGGATTGACATAAAAAAATGGAATCAACATTCAGGAATGATACAGATCTATGAGAAGAGCATACAGATGAATCCTTATCCTATTTTAATAAAGAAAAGAATATTCATGAGGATTCAGAAAGAATCCCATATCTCCTGTTAAAGGCGATCCTAAAAAAGATCCTGTTTCCGTGATGTGGTATGTTGTGATTCAGAGGCATACTAGCATCAATGAGAAAGGACTTCATTCTCAGCTAATTTACATGTTCCTGAATTGATGTTAGATATTGTGAATGCAGATCACAACTTTTCTTCAGTAGTTAACAGAGCTTCATGTCATCACAGGTACCATCCCATTCAATCTTCCACTCACAATATACATATTCAAATGGCTTCCCTACATAAGCTCTTGTTGGAATTGCTGGAGTATCAGTAGCCAACAGGAAAAAAGGAAATCAAAACAGCAGCTTAATGCTAAATGTTGTTTCCCATAGGAAATCATTGACAATACACTTTCTAAGTGTGCACTGGAAATGATTCACTTGTATAGGTAGATTTCTCCCTTCTTTGAGTTGGTGCAACTGTGCAGTTGGTATGTATATAAGTTCACAGGGTGTAGGAAGCTTGTCCCCCATATAGGGAAGGGAGTGCAGGAGGCTTGTCCCCCTGCACAAACAACTAAAGATGTGTTTTTTGCCCTTCTGAGTTTCTGTCATTTTTTTCATCCTTCTATTTCTGAACATCATCTTTCAGGAAAGCAGTGCTTCATAGCAGAATCCATTCAAAGACACACAGGCACACACACACACACACACACACACACACACACACACACACACACACACACACACACACACACACACACATGCTCTAAACTTGCCCCTGCGGTGGTATTGCACCAAAATATAAAGTAGCAAATGTCTTTACTGTTCTCATTAGATGATCACGGAGAAACAGAAACTGCAGACAATGACAATAAAAGGCAGACTACTCGTGTATCAGTAGATCTTAAAGTAAAAGAACACACAGTACTCAGAAATTCATAAAATAAATCATGTTGGAGAATGCAGCTTCTAAACTTAATTTAAGAGGACTCCCCAACACTGAAAAAGTAATGAGGTTGAATCCAATTGGAGCAGATCTGATGGCTGACAAGTATGGGAGCAAAAAAATATAGAAAAAGGGCATTGGAGAACAAATGTTTAACAGCATTTTATTGAAATATTTTCTAACAAGATGAAGAATAAAATATGAAAGCTACATGACAAATCAGAATGAAATGAATAATAGAAATTTAATACTGAATTACATCCAACTATATACAATATCTATACCTATTCTGTACATTCCATCCCAAATAAAAAACTAATATAAAATAAATAATTAATGGATCAAACTCTCTCTCTTAGAGATATTTTCTGTTTGTATACGAAGGGAAATAGGTTGTAAAAGATATACGTAAGTGGTGATAATAAAGAAGGTGACAGCAGGAATAATTTAAAGTAATATGTTTAATGTAATTTTCTATGCCTGTAATGGTGTATGTGATTTGGAATTTAAAGGATGAGATACTTGTGGTGTTAGACTAATAGATGAGTACGCTTAGATGAAAAAACAGACAGCAAGGAATACCATTTCCTTAGTTATATTGACTTTTATGAGTGTAAACAAGATAATATGTACTCTGAATGGGTTTATTATTTTTTTGGTTTTAAATGCAAGATAACAAATTGCCATGTTAAAGGTTAAAGAGCAAGGAATTGTGCCTTGTTTTTTGTTTTGTTGTGTCCCATATTTGTGATGTATGGGCAGTTCCAAAATATATGTAAAATATCTGCACTGGGGAGATTGCAAGCATTACAATTATTCTGAAAAAGTCTTACTATAAAGAAATCTTTTAGCAGGCATGATGCATGCTTTGCTTATTATCACAAATTAAGTGTAATAACATGTCTTAAGGGGAATATATTTAATGCTAAGATAAATTAATTGATTAGTTTCTTGATTGTTATCTGTTGATGGTTCAAATTCTTTCCAGCAGTTGTTAAAAAGACTGGACTGGTTGAATTTTGCATTTAAAAATATTTTATGTGTTGCAGATATTGATTTAAGAGTGAAGAAGGTCTTGGCAAACCATTTGAAAAAAAAGCAGTTTGTCTATCTGATTATGGCCCACTTGATAGTAGGGTTATAGAACTATAGTAATTAAAATAATAATGGCAGAGGAGCTTTTAGGGAGATTAAGCAATTCACATCAATGAAGTCCAGAGGTAAAATTTAGTGAAATAATACTCCATATAGAAAGAGATTGTATTAGCGGAAATGAGTTAAGATAGATCACAATATTGTTTAACAAGACTTTTGGACTGTTGTGTAAAGCTTAGAAGATGATGGCTGTATGTTCCAAGCCTAAAATTTTCATTAATTGTTGAAAGTGGAACTATGTTGCATTAATTTTTACTTATTATTTTTAGATTTCTCATAGTGTTTGTCTTTAGAAATGGTATGGCATGAGGATTGCAAATGGAGAGTTTAACACATCTCAACCATATATGTAACTATGTTGGGCCTCAGTTAGACTTACTGTGATTACAATTTACAGATTTATAGAGGTGGGAAGTTGTGGTTATTAAGTAATATTTATTTTATTTTTTATTTAACATTTGTTTACCAGGATAATCTGACATGGCAATTGGTGTCCCTGTCAACGTATTCCTGGGGAGAAAAGCTCCATACAGTACATATTTTTGGTTACAAAGTGAAAATAGTTTGGTTACATAATGAAAAAAAGATAATACCAATAGAGAAACATGCTATACATAGCAGATACAAAAATATAATAACAGTAATGAAACGTGTTATACATAGTAGATACAATATGTACAATCAAAACAATGAGCATGGTTAAAACACAGTATTGCAAGGCTTTTACCAAGTAGTAATATGTACAATATATAAGTGAGTATTGGAAGAGAACAATAACAGTGAACACTAGAGGTATGAGGGAATAAAGTCATACATTGGGGTGAGTCTTCGGGGGGGGGAGCACAGCAGTTACAAATATTGTTAGTGTAAAGGTATGATTTAAGGAGTTTTTGAAAGTGGAAGTACAGTTTTGTAATCTGAGGTCAGGAGGCAGAGTGTTCCATGTTTTAGCGACTTCATTAGAAAAAAGAGATTCACCAGAGCTGTTTTTACATGGGATTGTATTGATCAGAGGTTTATTACTGGATTGTAAGTGTCTATTTGAGTTGTAGAAGTTTAGAAGACCAGTTAGGGCAGGGGTTTTCTCAGGATAGTATAGTATTTGATGGGCTAGGTTGGGTTGATGATAGCATAGTATATTAGGAAATTTGAGCCACTGTAATGAATATAGGGATTGGCTGTGGTGGAAACATGATTTGACAATGGTTGCAAACGTGGCAATTTTGTTGTAGCAAGTGGAAAATTTGTTCAGGTCAGTTTTATTTAGGTTTGTTAGAACTGGGGATGCATAAAGTAATGTGGATAGGAGATGGGTTCCTGGCTATATCAGTTCTAGACTTGGAGGTCTTTATAACTGACATGGCTTAGTGGTAAATCACTTTGGCTAAGGTAAGGTACCTTTTATAGTGATAAAGAGCTCCTAGCTTTTTATGGACTTTGGAGATAGTTATAGAGATATGTTTGTTGTATCTTAGTTGTGGGTCAATTGTAAGTCCTAGTAGTTTGGCATCTGATACTGGGGTGATGAGGATCTTGTTGGCTGAGAGTATAGAGAAGGTGGGGGTCATTGGTCTTTGGTGGAACAACATGAGTTGTGTTTTCTTGGGTTTACTATCAGTTGTGTCTTACTTAGCCAGTTTTCTATTTCTGTAAAGGATTCTTGGGCTTTTTGATGGAGAAGATGAATGCAAGGAGCGGAGCAGATCAGGGTTGTGTCATCTGCGTATTGAACTATGTCAACCTGAGTGGTTGCTAAGTGGAGTTGGTTCAAAAGAAGGGGGCCTAGAATAGAGCCTTGTGGGATGCCTAGTGTGATAGGAAGTGGGGGAGTAGAGAGCTGAGCCATTTGACAGTCTATTAGTGGTTGTCTAGGTAACTTCTGAACCAGAGTAATGTAAGGTTGTTGATGTTGAGGTCCAAGAGGCAGGTTAGGAGTTTGTTGTGAGAAACTGTATTGAATGCTTTGGATAAGTCTAAAAATGTAGTGGAGACTAGGTGGCCTTGGTTCCTGAGTGAGTTAATAGTGTTGGTGAAGTTGATTAGGGTGGTGGTGGTACTGTGGGATGGGCAAAATCCATGTTGAGATTTGGAAAATAGATTATTGGAGAGAAGGTGGGTAAGGAGTTGATGATGGACTCACTTTTCTAAGATCTTTGATAAGCTTGAGAGGATTGCAAATGGTCGGTAGTTAGAGAGGTCAATAGAGGGACCACCCTTGTGAAGGTGAATTATGAATAATGTCTTCCAAAAGGAAGGGACAGCATTTTCAATAATGGATCTATTTATTAGTAGTGAAATGGGGTAAGCTATAGCTTTGGATGCAAGCTGAAGGTATACGGCAGGAAGATTGTTGGCAGCAAGGGTGGTTGGTTTGAGTTTAGTTAAGTATTTTTAGATAATGGATGTTGGGACTGGCCTGAGAGAGAATGGGGTAGTGTTGCTTTGGGCCTTGGGAGCTTGTGGTAGGTTGGTAGTGCTTGTATTGTTTATGAGTTTAAGAATGGAGGAGGTAAAGTATTCGTTGAAGTTAGTGGCCATGTCTAAGTTTGTGCCTTCTATATGGGGGGGGGGGGGGCAGTTCTGGGCTGGAGGATGTTGTTCACTGCATCCCATAAATAGATATAAAAGTCAGGTAATATCACTCCTCCAGGATCTTTGGCCGAGTTAATTTTTTTATAATCAATTGTTTTTGGAAGACATACATTTTGAAAGGCTGATGCGTATAGTTAGACAAATGCTCGAAGGAATAAAGTGTATAGTGTTTATTTATTTACTTATATTTGTTTACTGGGGTACTGCACTGATCAATATTAACCAATTTCAGGCTCAGCTGATGTGAAATACAAAACATTTCACAAAAAAATACAGAAATGTAGGCAATAACAGAATAGTTCAGAATAATTGTGTATAAAATAAAACTGTATGATATTCATTGCAGTGAAGAAGCACAGTTCTTTGTACAATCAAGCAGAGTGTAATGCAATATATATACATTAGTTTCTAAAGTGGGTCAATCTTTCATGAATCTTACAAGATGAGAAGAGATTCTGAAAAGAGGTTGGTTAGGTGATATGTCCTGTGATGAAGCAGGAGCATTAGGCTAGGATGAAAAAGTACTTTTTAAGGTGCATTCTGAATTTAGATTAAGTGTTGATTTCCTTAATGTCGATCGAGAGAACTTGCCAAAGGGTAGGTGCCTGAGAGGAGAAACACAAGAAGTGCTGTAAAATTTGGTTATAGAGGTAATGAGAGTTGATGTGGCTTGTGAGTAGAGTCTCAAGTTGTATGAGGAGCTTTTTTCATGAAGTCTAGTTTCAAGGAGAGCAAACGTGTGGAAACTGAGTAGTTTGTAGAGTCGAGACCCTAAAAGTAGGTTAGATCTTTGTTTTATGGATAGCCATTTTGTTTTCCCTAGGGTAATCCAGTGATGCTCACAAACAGGTGAGTTTGTAATGAATTGGCAGATGCTGTTAGAGATAGTCTGGACTGTGGCATTTTTTTTCCTTGGAAGCAGAAGTAAGAATCACAAGTCCATTTTCAAGCTGAGGTAGGAGAACTCATTTGCCAATGGCTGCAAATCTAAGAAAAAACAGTCTGGGAAAATGTTCATTTAATAATGGCTATTTTAGATAAAAAAGTGAAATTGAATGATTGCTAAATTTAAATGCAGGAAGGGAAACTGGATCAGGTTTTCAACTGATTTGTTCTATAGCTGAGATGGGGATCAGATGAAAAGTTTATTCCCAGATATGTAATTGTCTATTTTATATCAATACCTTCCAATTCTGCAGTAGCGGTATTGCCTCACAGTAAGACGCTGTCCGGTTCAATTCTCAGCTAGAGCGTCTTCTGCGTAAATACACGTGCAAATGGGCATACCTTCGTTGAAGGTTGTGCATCAGGGCTGGTAACTCGGCATGTAAAAATCAACTACCAATCATTGGTGGACCGGAGTTCCGCTGTGGCGACCCCTAACTGGAAAAAGCTGAAAGACACAACAACCTTCCAATTTTGATACATCAATAGAATACTTTTGATTGTAAAGAAGATTAGATATAGAAGATTTTTGGAGATTTAAGTTATAATTTGAAAATTGTTAGAAGGTCTTGATAATGTTCAGGATCCTTGGTATTTCAGTAGTGGAGCAAGAAAGATATATTGTTACATCATCTGCAAAAGCAGCGAAAAGGAATAGTAAAGTGATATGATTGGGGAGTCAGTAAGAGCTTTGAATGAATTAATGAGAGAAAGGGAACTTCTATATATAATTAAATAAGTATGGGGGGAGCTGACAACCCTGATGATCTCAGTTGTTTAGTTGGGTTGGCTTCAATAGATTCTTGTTAATTATGATATTGGTAGAAGGATATTTGTAAAGTAATACAGTACATTTTATGATGTCTATTGGTAGGCAAAATTTGGGTTTAATACTGAATAGGAATTAAATGTTTATTTTATCAAAGGCTTTGGATGCATCAGTAGGAAGAGTATAAGCATTGGTAGCATAATTAGTATTGAACAACTAAGGAGATTCAAAAGTTATGGTTTGGTCTGCAGTTTGGCTGTGCTGTAGAAAACCTAACTGTAAGGGACTACTATTAGTGCGTAAAACATTTTTAATCTATCTGCAAATATCATTGCAAATAGCTTTATACTTATGCTAATTAATGCAATTGGTCTATAATTGGTGGCTCCTAATTTATCAGATTGTCTTTTATGGATAACCAAACCCAGCACGATTCAGGGTCATGATGTCAGAGATATTTAGGGAATGTGATGGATACTTCACCACCAACTTCCACAAAGACATCTCTTCTGCCTGTGTAACCCACCCCACAGACCCAATAAGTCCTTAAGGATAGAGTGAGGCAAGAACACTCACACATTGAAATGTCTTATTTCCTGTGGCAGACTCACACTTTACTGACACTAAATCCAGAGTCAGTGTACTGGTGGCTGAGCATGGTATGGATACCTCCTGAGTCAGTGTACTGGTGGCTGAACATGGTATGGATACCTCCAGAGTCAGTGTACTGATGTCTGACCATTGTATGGATACCTCCAGAGTCAGTGTACTGGTTGCTGAGTGTGGTATGGATACCTCCAGAGTCAGTGTACTGGTGGCTGAGCATGTTATGGATACCTCCAGAGTAAGAATACTTGTGGCTGAGCGTGGTATGGATACCAACCACCTCCTGAGCTGAGTGTTTTCATGTCTGCTGCTAAGTACATGTGCAGAGCCATTAAACAGAGTCAGACAGATGCCAATACATTCATAGCTGCACTTGTCAAATTAGTGAATGGTCTGTATAACAAACTATGAGAGAAAATAGACCAAATGTGCATCATAATGGGCAGGCAGTATAGGAAATCTGTATGCTGCAAGTGTTCCTTTCCTGCCTCCCATTATGGCCAGCACTCTTTCCAAGAAATACATTAAAAATTCTGCTGTGATTTAATTTATATAGACTTAAATTCAGCATTTGAGAGGGTCTTACACAAAACATCAATCAATAAATTAGAACACTAAACAACTTGGCTAATAACTAATAAAAAAAAAAAAAACAGATACAGAGGCAACCAAACAGTCCAAATAGCACGTTTATTCCAAATTGTTTAAAGCGCTTTTCGTCAGCTAGATCAGCTGACTTCCTCAGAAACTAATAAAACCTGTAGGAAGTTTCCTTATATATAAAACCTAGGCAATTAAAAATTTCATTACCATGTGACCAAGTAAAACCTCCAACTCATTCAATTTAAAATGACAGTAACCAATTCTTGTCGAGACATAAAAATAATAAGTCAAACAAGAAATAAGTAGTGCGACACACAGCTACTCATGTTAACCAAGAATTTTAGGCAAAGGATAATAATAATAATCTAAATGATTCAACTATAGTGCATTAAATAATTATTAATTTAAGCCCACTAACAAAGGCTAGTTTAATGAAAGTATGTTTAAACCAAGTCACCTCTTAAGACTGTTCAGTTTTAATACACTACTGATAGAACAAGAATCGTTTAGTCCAGGGTGACTATAAGCATTTAACCTCACTTGCCATACCAGTTCTAGTTCTTCAAGTTTAAGTGGTCTCGGTCCTCCCCTGCAGTCAATGTTGACTTGATCGATGGCCACAAACTTGAAAATATGGTTATTGTAAACAGAAATGTGCTTAGCTAGAGCGTTTTCATGTTTACATTTCTTTCTTGCATATAAGTGTTCATACATTCTGTCCCTAAGTCTTCTTTCTGTTTTTCCTATATAGAAAACTGGACAGAATGTACATTTAGCAAAGTAGATAATAAAGGTGGTAGATGGTACTAACCCTCCCAACCATGGACTAAACAATTCTTGTTCTATCAGTAGTGTATTAAAACTGAACAGTCTTAAGAGGTGACTTGGTTTAAACATACTTTCATTAAACTAGCCTTTGTTAGTGGGCTTAATTTAATAATTATTTAATGCACTATAGTTGAATCATTTAGATTATTATTATTATCCTTTGCCTAAAATTCTTGGTTAACATGAGTAGATGTGTGTCGCACTACTTATTTCTTGTTTGACTTATTATTTTTATGTCTCGAGAAGAATTGGTTACTGTCATTTTAAATTGAATCAATTGGAGGTTTTACTTGGTCACCTGGTAATGCAATTTTTAATTGCCTAGGTTTTATATATAAGGAAACTTCCTACAGGTTTTATTCGTTTCTGAGGAAGTCAGCTGATCTAGCTGATGAAAAGCGCTTTAAACAATTTGGAATAAACGTGCTACTTGGACTGTTTGGTTGCCTCCATATCTGTTTTTTTTTTTGTTTAATAAATTAGAACAACTAGGTATCGATGTTATCTTGATAAGACGGATAGCTGCATGGCTTACAAATCGCACATGGCAAGTATCATACTGCAATTGGACAGGTGAGATTCTAGGTTACAGTAAGGATGTTCCAAAGGGCTCTGTGCTAGGTCCATACCTGTTTAAGTTGCATCTTTCAGATCTATCTTTTTCATCTGAGGTGTTCTACAATCTGTATACAGATGACTTGAAAATGGGTAAACTGATCGGATGTGTTACAGATAAGAGATGTCTGCAAAAGAACTTGACTAAACTGACCATTTGGGTACAGGAGAATAATATGTTGATAATTACATTAAAAACTAAGTATATGAGTGTTGGGAAACATAAATTGAAAGGTGAACATTTAATACACCACACAGTGATTGAAAATGTAGAGTCATGTAAGGACCTGTGTATATGGGTAGAACTAGCGTTGAGTTTTTCTAATCATATCAACCAATTGGTTAATGATAGTTATAAGACTATAGATTGTATTAAAAAGATTTATAAAGTCTAGAAATCAGAAATTATTATATAATCATCCGTTAGCTATATTAGTCCCAAACTAGAGTATGGAATGGCAATATGGAAACCTTTTAAAGGAACAGGCATGAGTAAAGTGGAACAAGTACAGTGGAAATGTACCAAGGGCATCCATGGATATGAAAATTTAAGTTATTATGAAAAACTGATATAATTGGACTTCTACAATGCCTCATACTGATATTAAAATGATACCTCATACAAATATATAGGACATTTAGAGCCAACTACCTCAGGGAACGCTTGATGTTATCTAAGTGCTGTACAGATTCATCAGACAATCTCTGTAGGAGATTAGGTGTCCGAATAGAGAGATGAAAAGTCAGCAAGCAAGGGAGAGAAGTAGTGCTGGAATTGAATTCATCCTCAAGTCTTGGTGAGTGCATTCATGAGATGGACCCCATTGTTTCACAAAATATCACCAAGGTGACACTGATATATATAGACTGTATTTATAGAGCATATATCATGGACAGAAGTAGATTAAAAATTAAAAAGGTAGCTGGGTGCACAAAGCCCAGGATAAAATGTGCCCAATCCTGGTAGGCACACTGGCGATAGGACTGGAAAAGATGACAGTGTAGAATCCTCAAAATATGGAAACATTCCTACAATGGGACCAGGCCAGGCACAGGGGGAGGATGCCCCCCCTGTTGTAGAAGGATGTAGTACTCCACTAAAATCACAAAAACTGATAGGCCAAAGAAGAGCCATAAAGACAATAAAGTGGACTATTGAAGATAAGAAAGAAATTATGTATTGTTACTATTGTGCAAGAACCCCAGAATTTCCAGACACAAGATATACAAAATGATTAAAAGAGAAATTAGAGGAAACAAAAATACTTTCACAAGAAAAACTGTCAGAAGCTTCAAATAAAAATGTGTATTCATTAATACAACTGCGGTGGTGGTGCTGCGGTAGCGTTGTCGCCTCAGTTAGACGTTGTCACGTTCGATTCTCAGCTAGAGTGTCTTCTGTGTGAAGACATGCATGAATGGGCGTACCTTCGTCGAAGGTTGTGCATCAGGGCTGGCAACTCGGCACATAAAAATCTACTGCCAATCATTAGTGGACCGGAGTTCCGCTGTGGCGACCCCTAACCGGGAAAAGCCGAAAGACACAACAACAACAACAACATTCATTAATACAACAAATTTGTGAAAAACAGTATATAGATCAAGAAATATTGATCTGTTTGGAAAAAAAGCATCTGAGAAAGTGCGAAAATATAAACAACAAAACCAAGAGATTTTTGAAAAGTATAAAAAAGAAACATAGACATGGGAAAGAACGAGAGATTTGATATGTTGCAATTTTTATGCAAAGGAGAAAGACAAATTAATGAATATAAAGAATGCAACCCCAAAGATATTCAAAGAGAAATACAGGCAAAGGCATCCAGATATGGAAAATTTCACAATAAAGAAAAGAATATCACAAAGTGGGAATGTAGGAAAGAAGATTAGCAAATTAGAAGTTAAAAAATAAAAGGTGAAGTTGTGGAGTGCCTGCAAAGTGAAGGATTCAGTGTAGAAAATCTAACTCAGAAAGCACCACAACTGGATAGAGCAATGGATATCCAAATTAGGGGAAACCAGTAGAATGGGAAGAAATTGGTCAGGTGCCATATTAAGATATTTTAGAGCTAGAAGTGAGGGAAAGGAATGGGAAAAATAGAATACCGTCATGGAAGTATCGAATAGAGAAAACTATAAGGCAATTAAAAAAAGAAGCGTCACTGTTAGACGAATATAGAAGTGGGAACAGATAAAAATACTAAAAAAGATAGACATAATAAAAACAATGCGCAGTATTAGAACAGACTAGGATCTATCATGCACTATTGCAAATAGCAAGCTAAAAATCTCAGCACATGCAGAAAAACTTAGAAGATACACAGATAAATAAGTTTTATAGAGAGTTGTGAAACAAGGTAAAAGGAATTGAAAGACCACCAAAAAAGAAGAAATAGATACATTTTTGAGAAGTAAGTATGAAGATCCTGTGGAACATAACAAGGATGCTAAATGGATGGAAGAAGTAAATGAAAGAATAAGAAGTTTAAAGGTACAAAATATGAAATGGGACGAAGTAACAGCCAGACAGACTGAAACAAAGTTAAGAAAAGCCCCCAACTGGAAAACCCCAGGCCCAGATGCAGTACCTAACTTTGGTTAAAAGTATTAACATCTTTGCATGAAGACTTAAGTATGAGTAAGAACTATTTATATGCACACCCTGAACAGATACCAACTTGGCTAACAACAGGAAAAACAATGCTACTACTTAAGAGTGAACCTGCAAGCTACCCTAAAAACTATAGACCAATAACTTGCTTTCCGACGACGTATGAACTATACACTGAAATTGATGCCAACAGAGTCATTTAGAAGAAAACTCAATTATGGCAGTAGAACAAAAGGACAATAAAGGAAAGTCATATGGAACAAAGGATCAGTTGTTGTTAAATAAAATCATAGTGGAGAACTGTAAAAAGGGGAAGAATCTAAGTATGGCATGGATTGACTATAACAAAGCATTTGATAGTATTTCACATTCATGGGAACTGGAAACAGCTGGACACCTCATTGCTGGCTGTGACATACTAATGGCAGAAGGACTGTATTACTGAAAGGCATAATAATTTGGCAAGACTGTTGCACTGGGGATTGTGCAAACATTATAGTACTGAAGTGGCTGAAAAACACTGGAAACATGAGCCACAAAGCATCACAGAAAATGATGAAGTCTATATCGCATGGGATCACTCATTACCAACAGTTCAAAAGATAGATGCTAGAAAACCAGATATAGTGGTCCATGAAAAGAAGACAAAAGTGCCGTTGATCATTGAAATCACCACTCCCAGTGACTACAGTGTCTTGCGTACAGAGATACACAAAGTTATAAAATATCAGGATTTGCAGGAAGAAATGAGAGCAATGAGGAAGAAAGACACCCAGACAGTTTCAATAGTAGTAGGAGCAACTGGTCTTGTAAAAAAAAATCTACAATTGTATTTAGACATGTTACCAATACATGTGACCCCGTACAACTTGTAGAAGGAGTCATTACTGGGAACATTGCGGCTGCTGTGAAGAGCACTTCTGGCTGACATCAAAGATTGAAACAATACTAATTTATGAATGTTAATTGTACTTTGACTTAGGAATGGGGTCCATTCCCTTCATGGTATTAGAAACTCAAAAGACTTGCAGAAATTAAAAAGAGAGATTCTATAGGAATGAGATATGTACTAACTGCTTTATAGAGAAAGTAGCTGCCATCTAGAATATACTACCAAATTATATTAAAACAAGCACTAATTTATATGTTTTTAAGAACAACTTGGACACTTATTATCGGAATGCATGATTTGGTATATTAGCACGCTGGAACGGTATTATTGCCTGTGCATGAAATATCTGTATGTATGTAGGTGTGTAAGTATCTATACATGAATGTGTATATGGTCAGTCAACCTCTCCTTCTGGTTGGGAAGTTCAGTGTAGAAGGGGGAAGGTATGGTCTGGGACCCTTAAAGACACATCCTCCACATCACCTTCTAATGTTGAAGGCACTGTTGGGCATCACAGACAGATGTGAATGGTGTGTTAGTGCTGTGACTGGCTGTAGCACATCCTGAGATTTGCCCTCAAAGAGGATTCCATCCTGTGTATATACTGTATACAGAGCTGGATCATAGTCTAATGGAGTCTTAGGCAGGGTAATGGATTAGCACCCCCCCAGCCATTCCAATGTTCCATTTTTTGGCTATTTCTTCCCAGTTATCATAAACACTGTTCAAACCGGTCAGTGTATGTACTATTTTGTTGCACCAGTGTTGCAAGGATTCCGCCAAAGATCACCTACAAGTTTTAAACCTCTGAACACCTATTCTTACTATAAATTTCTAACCTCTGAATACTTATTCTTACCAAACAGTGGTCTATTTTTTTATTATTGATTTAAATGTCTGTGTATAAATGTTGAATTTTTATCCTGAAGCTATTGGTTTTGTATGTCTATGCAGAAATGTTAAATATGTTTTTTAAATGTTTAATTGTATGCCTTAAGAACACTGTTATGTATTTTACAACATGTATTGTAGCATTGTATTAAGTGGAGCTTTTTTCCCCCGGGCCTCCGCTGAAAATGGACATGTGTCCAGTCGGACTTTCCCGGTCATCAAATGTAAAATAAGAATAAAAAATAAAAATAAATAAAATTTTCTTTTCACTTCTACATTGATTACAGATGTTTGGATTTAATTTAAAACTTATATTTCAAATTGTATAGCGCAAGCACCAATAGCCATTTGCTAAACAAACAATACAGTCTCACAATAAAAACAGACTTGGATGAGCAACAGTAAACTTTTCTGTCCTTGAAACTCACATTCATCAAAGCAGTATTTAAACCCACATTCACAGAAAATGCATGTGGTCAGTTGAGGATTAAGAGTACTTTTGGGCTGTTTTCAAACCATGGACCCCTGCACACATTTGTAGGACCATGCATAAATACATGTGTTACTTGATTCACTTTCCTGATTGTATTACATTATTTCCTTCATTTAATACAGCACCACTTGTTAGAGTGTGTTTTAAATTTGTAGTTTTGAATGTTTTTTCCAGTAAGCATTTAAACAAAATATACGAACCGATAATGATAAATGTACCCCTTTCAGAAAAGTCCACATTAAAGAGAACTGTAAGTCATGAAAATGTTGCTGCTGACAAACAAGTTTGCATTTCAGTGCTTCTTCTACAAATTCAGTGCCTGCTGTGCTTGAAGAATAAATTGCCAGTGTTACATTAAAAAAAAAGAAAAAAAAATGGAGTGCTAGTGATATGCAATGTGGAATGGCTGGCAAACTAACAACAGGTTAATAGTTACAAAAAATCTCATCCAAAGGAGAGCACTCTCAGAACTACAGCATCTCCACCTTATGCTGCACAGTAGTGTCAGCAATCGACCTGCCTTTTGTGGGAAGAGAACCCACAGCCTTCTGCACCCAAAACAAGCAAACTACTGGTTGCACACTGATAGTGCACAAGACAGCTATAACATTCTATGGCTGACATGGACAGACTGTAACCCTCAGTGACTTACAAAAATAATATAAATAAATAAATAAGTAATAAAATTAAAGGAGACCTAACAGTTGGTGTAGAGGTTTAAGGCACTTGCTTGCCAATAATTATGCTTTGGGATTTGACTCTGGTCACTTAACTAAGCCCCTGTAACTGGGGCATTTTACACACACACACACACACACACACACACACACACACACACACACACACACACACACACACACACACACACGCACACCTGTGTCTGTCTCTGCATAAGACTGCATTCACTGAATGGCTTGATTTCTGTACATAACTGTATTCACTAAATGGCTCTGTCTCTCAGCATAAAATTGCACTCAGTAAACAGTTCTGTCTATCTGCATATCTCCATGTGCAGAACTTTGAATCATTAAATCTCCAACATTTTTCTTTCTAAAGATGAGTTCAGGACGTTCTAACACTGAGGTTTCTGGAGCTTGCTCTGTGTTTACTGAAGTCTCCAGTGAGGTCCTAAAGCCCTACTGTGTTTATGGAAGTCTATACCACTGGGGCTTGTTTTATTTTACACATTTTTTTATAGTGAACCCAGGCTCTCCCTAAGCCAACATGGGCTCCCCAGCCAACACGGGCTCTAGGTTGCCTAGTACTGCATCCTGCTCTGACTGTGCATTATGCCTGTGACCTTCCCAGGAGAGTATGCTCCCAAGGATGTGGGCATGCTTAATCAGTGCATATTTCTACTATGGGTACTCTAGAGCTGTTCATCAAACCCCAGCAAAGTGCTGCATCATGTGCTGGAGCTGTGTTCATGCACACCCAAACACACACATCAACACTACCCACCACTACCTGCTCAAAAGGCAATCCACACATTCATAAGTTTGTAAAGTTAATTCCTGATTTCCAGTCTGAAAGCCAACAAGGAACACAGATTCTACAAACTCTGGTGAATAAGCCACATCTCTTACTCGTTTATCTAAATGATTTTTACGAGAAATTATGGCATCTGAATTATAAACAGAAAATGGTAACCTGTTCCAAATATGTACTATATAGTTTGTCACAGTTTTCTTAATTCAGTCTTATAAATCCCAACAACAAAAAAATCATATTTTTTGCATATGTGTGCTTGTGCAGTTATTAAGTTTTAAGTTTAAAACTTCTCTCAATTATTAGTATTTTATGTTTTGCACACCAAAAATTGGGATGTCCCAAAATAATTGTAGTGAAATAAAAAAAGATACTCCCCCGGATTCATGAAGCTCGGCGCAAGGCCGGTGTAAGGCCTGCGCCGGCCGTGCTGCATATAAATGGTGTAGTAGTGCCATATGCATATTAATGAAGGTGCGCCGCTACCACATCCACGTGCATAGGACTCGTGCGTGAGTGCATGGGGCGTTACTAAGCTGCGCCCGGAGGCGTGTCAATGTTGGCTGGTGATGAGCAATCTAAACTGCTGAATATTATAGCCTGCCTGCAATAGTAATCGCACCTATCATTGTCCGTGGATAATGAAATGTATGCAAAGCATGCAAGACAGTTCCCGGCCACACAAAATGGAGAACAAAACAGAAATGCACGCAACATAATATGAGTTTCCGTCCATGGAACAAATGACATTTAAAATCGCGTGTCCATAATGTACTGCACTGTCAGAAGTTATACCCAGTGGAAGTGAAGCGCATCATGTCAGCACGCCGCCAATACACACGTCTAGCCCCATGGGTATGGTCACCAGCAGTCCCACAGTGGTAGTGATAGTACACAGCAGAGCAGTTGTGGCTATATAACAACTGTAAAGAAACCTGACAGTCCATATTGTATACCAAACACACACAAACATATGTAATTTAAAATGTGCTATACACATGAACAGGAACGTAACCGTCACATACACATAGGATGCTATATGCAGAACCGGGATATCCAAAAGTAGAACCCATGCATGCAAATGCAATACGCAACAACCCCTGTATAGCACATAACCCGCACCCATGTCCGAATGTCCACCAAATCCAGCTACCAGCCTTGCGCATCCGTACACCTACACATAGCAGGTATTCCCCATATGTAGTAGGAAGTAATGTCCTAGGCAGTGTCTGGATTGCAAATATGTTTCCCACGTTTGTAAACATCCCATGACAGGTACGTAAATCCAAATGCCCGCGCATTAATGTTACGGCAAAATGTGTGTACATCCCACATGGGATAAGTAACCTGTTGAAACCTCAGAGTTGTTTACACGCCACTGTGTCCATTACTGTACACATCTGGACAAAACATGTATGTGTAGTCACGGTACTGTTCAGTATCTACACAGACATGCAATTCATACTACGCAGGATGGAACAGCTGTCCACCATGCAGGTCACGCCACTAGGGTTGCCACCTGTTCAGATGGCCAAGGTGGGACATCCCTTGTAGAAATGTTGGAATCTGCAGGATAAAACATACCCCCGGCCTGTGCAAAGTACAGAATTACACGTGTATGCCAAGATAAAAGCAAATGCCATAGCATTTGAATAGCTTATGCTATCCCAAATAATAGTTATGTGTACCAGATACAAAATACCTGTATCATGCAACTAGTACAGAAATGAAGAAATATATTATTGTCTTAAAATCACAGGACATTTGCCATGTCTTAGGTGTCGTCGCAGGACACAACTGTCCAAAGTGGGACCTCCCCTCGCAAACAGGAACAAGTGGTAACCCTACTCCCCACTGAATTATCGACAGTATATATTCAACTCAATCACATACTGAAACCACCTCTCAACCTATTACAGCAACAAAACCTGGACAAAGCCTAAAAGGATGGGTGGACAAATAGGGACAGATGTAATTACTGCTCTCACAAGCTTCAAAAGTTCAAGGAATAATAGTATGTACATAAGCAGGAAATGTTGTGAAGGATGTGGGGTAGTCCCCAGTATTACAGAGGTCTGTACATATATACTGTAACAAGCTGTCACATATGTTGACTGTACTACTGCATACCCGTAGTTAATTAATAGTTAAGTCATGTGCAAAATAATAACCCTCATAAGAATGAATACAGGAAATAGTCAAATGTGAATGGGAACACCACTCACCGTGGATTATGTATCGTAACCGCCCCCACCCATATTATGTATTGCCAACATCATAAGCTGCTGACAGGTGCCCAAACACCTGTGTCTGTAAACACAGATTAAATGTTTAAAATGGACAAACCCTGTCCATGTGCTTTGTCTGACATTTGAACACGGTCAGGGCAGTTCCGTTCACCAGGCAGAGAAGCCTAAACCCAGATCACCACATGAACACCCTGACAATTAAAGACCTGTATGTGTCAGGACTATAAGCCTTTGGGTTCTGAATATCCCTGCAGTGATGAAATATGCAGCGTGGGTCCAGAGCAGTAGGGAATAGGGAATGTGTAACATGTAGTACTGCATTTTTCCCAGCAGGAGAATGGATGCCTGTGACGTAAGTGAAACGGTGAGGCATATGTTAATGTAGCTATATACTATGGGTATGCATATAAATGAGTCAGAACACCAAACGTATAGTGGTTACAGCATCCGGCCAATGGGAATGCAGTCCCGGTTGAACAACGACTACATCTCATATAATGTGAAAGTGTAATGAATGCATCTGTGCTGTACAGACAGTTAAATATGTAAAGGTGAACGTGTGTTTCGCAAACGTCCGTTAACCGTATTACAGATAATTACTGGTACTGTCACAAGTAATAAAGTCCACGTAAGCACAAAGACTTAGTAAACATATGTAACCCACAATAAGGATATGCATGCGCGCCAGAACCCACAATAAGGAAATGCAAGTGCACCTGTGCGTGTGTGATCCGCTCACAGCATAGTAAATGAATGCTGTTTCCCCCATGTTAGTTATACATGGCTCAAACCTGTTAACCTCGTAAAGTATGAAACCGGACAAAGCCATGCAAATTACCAGTACAAATAGGGACAAACACCAGATATGTGCCAGAACAAACATAGAAAGTGGATAGAATAACGGGTGTGTTAGTAGCATGGATTCTCTGAAAGGTATGCAGTCGTAACCTGAACTGCTTGCCAGAAATCCCCACTGTAAGTCTCAAATGAAATGCCATGACATTGCCAGATAGACACAGGTTTATTTAAAACACAGCGAAGATAAAGGAGCAAGCAGCTGTACACTCTGCAACAATCTGTATAGTGGAAAGGTATGGTATGGATATGGATATAGATATATGTGTATGCACATATTCCACAGATGTAAAACAAAGCAAGTTATGAAATGAGGATTGTACATGTATATATGTATACACAACAGACTTATGTTCCGTAGATATGACATATGTACATAAATAGGCAACGTTATATCTAATATGGGTAGACAAACAGACATGCAGGAAAGGTGAATACACCACAGCATTCCAAACCATTGGCCAGAAAGTGACAGTCCAGCAAGTTCTACACTTTAAACATGCAGATAGGTGTCCATTGCAGGACTCCAAAAATTGAATCTTACGTAGTGTCAACCGACATTGACGCAAAAGAAGTGACCGCAGCAAATACGAAATAGCTGTACATGCAACAGTATCAGGTGCAAGGGTGACAACACATGTGTCGATAGAATGTATGACGTACGAACTGATATCCAGAGAGTGGGGAGTGCATATAAGTGTCTCCACACTTTAGTACCGCACACATTAAACATGTGTAATGGGTACTGTAGAGGGTTGTCAGGTATGGGAATCATGGGTATGCAGAAATGGGCCTAGGTGTTGTTTGGCAGGGATTTCTAGGCCCTCCCCGTGGGAGTGATGTGGGTATAGCACACGCCTATATTCTCAATAATGGGGCAAACCATCCAATGGATATTGCGGAAACCATTTTGGCAATATGTAGGGCCCTATATCAGTGTCATGTAGGCGATTATCATGGATGGACATGCGTACGACCAAGATGGTACCCATAACTGGCAAACTGTCAGAATAACACAGCTGCACTAAGGCATAGTACATGGAATACAAATAGGGACTATATTAGATATACCCCAGACAAAGTCAGAACGTCGTGAGAATACTGGCGTACCCATGAATATGGATGTTATGAGTGTTACTAATCATGTAATGGAAATGTTAGTCATTATTATCTACCGCACAGTCCGTAATGCCTTGCCAGCAATTTACCAGAAAGGCACATCACTATGACAAATGTAACAAGGTCAAACGTCAGGGCGTTTACCCATAATGTGTACAGGTAAGGGGTATGAAGGCAACCTGTCCAAAATACATGTACAGAACTAGTGATACTAGGTGGACAGGTGAGAAGAAAGACATCAGGACAAATGAGAAAACATGTACAAGACACACGCATGTACCCCGACAAATGTGAATGACAACGTATGCCCTGTGAATGTCAATGTGGAAGGTTAATAGACAAAAAAGTAATGTGTCCCTCAGGGTGTCATGCAGTGTCACCGTAACAATGTCCAGTCCCCCAGACACGTACGTGAGCTCTGCCACTGACGGAAAGCGCAAATACCGGCGCACACATACGGTACATTATAGACCAATTAGTGTGGGTAAGCAGCTGTTGGCCTGTGTGAGGAATACAACTGTCTGGTTGGGTGTGTCCTGCAATATAAATGTAATGGCATGTGGCCTGTGATGCCGCCATACAGTGTATGCATTGGTGTCAGAAAGATGATACTTTGTTACAGACACATACTCCGCAACTGTACAGATTTACGCAGAATGTGCAGAGTTCTGCCTCATATGTTTGGTGTGTTCCACGTAACAACAGTAACATTCTGACACTTTCATGATAACTGAAGACATGAAATAATGACAAACATGTGAGTAAGACACCAAATCCGACAGAAAATCCATACTAATGCAAAATCTATTATTGTGTCAACTATCTACGCTTGTAAGAGCAACATGTCAATACTGCCCCTATGTGTCACACTATCAGATAAGGCCTTGTCCAGCAACATGCTCTAGGAGGTGGAGTGGTATGAACAGAAACAGATCCATGTGTGAGGAAACAGCAATATCGACTGCAAGATAACACAGAAGGTATGAAATGCGCTGTAGTAGGACATGCAGAACTGTCCGCAGGTATGTGCTGACATGTCAAATGACACAGCAGTCTACATGAAGAACCTATAGGGCTGTCACCTTTACAAATGATAATAGTGGGACATACCCAGAGCCATGCACACATCACAAATAGACATACACACATCAAAACTAGGCCATGATACATGAAGCCTCTGGCGTGTAAGAGTACAGTGAGAGTACAGCAAGGATAGATGTCTGCCAAGATATAAAGCAAACGCCTGTAAGGGTGTGTAACACCGCCCGTAACACGGACATTGCATGGACAATGTTGGGAGTTGCAACATACCCCATTGATATGTGAAAGCTATGCAAATATGCGATACATGAAACAGTCAGCTGTCCATGCAAGAGCAGAGTTATGGGCAGAAAATAGATTAGATATATATATATATATATATATATATATATATATAGAGAGAGAGAGAGAGAGAGAGAGAGAGAGATACAGACATGCACGCACACACACACACACACACACACACACACACCCACACATGTGGCAGGGCTGGTAATCGAACCTACACATAACTACCCTATCACACTACAGCATGACGCATTTACAGAACACGCTACCGAGATTACTAAACACAGCAGACACACAGGCATTCTACTAGGTGCTTGTCAACATCCGCAAAGACAAAGACGTCAGCAGGATACATCTGTGTTGCGAAGCGTCTAAAAGCATAACCTGAATCCCCAGGCGGAAGGGAGCATACACACACACACACACACACTTGGAAGGGCCGGGAGTTGAACACACACCTACTTACTCTAACACACTACAGCATTACGCATTTACAGAACTCGCTACCGAGATTACTGAACACAGCACTCCCAGAGGCATACTTCTAGGTGGGTGACAGCATCCGCAAAGGCAAAGACGCCGATAGGGAATGTATGTGTTGTGAGGCATCTGAAAGCATTACTGTGTCCCCAGGCAGCTGGAAACACACACACACGCACACACACACACTTGGAAGGGCCGGGAGTTGAACACACACCTACCTACTCTAACACACTACAGCATTACGCATTTACAGAATGCGCTACCGAGATTACTGAACACAGCACTCCCAGAGGCATACTTCTAGGTGGGTGACATCATCCGCAAAGGCAAAGACGCTGATAGGGAATGTATGTGTTGTGCGGCATCTAAATGCATTACTGTGTCCCCAGGCAGCTGGAAACACACACACACACACACACACACACACTTGGAAGGGCCGGGAGTTGAACACACACCTACCTACTCTAACACACTATAGCATTACGCATTTACAGAACGCGCTACCGAGATTACCGAACACAGCACTCCCAGAGGCATACTTCTAGGTGGGTGACATCATCCGCAAAGGCAAAGACGCTGATAGGGAATGTATGTGTTGTGAGGCATCTAAAAGCATTACTGTGTCCCCAGGCAGCTGGAAACACACACACACACACACACACACACACACACGCTGGGAGTTGAACACACACCTACCTACTCTAACACACTACAGCATTACGCATTTACAGAATGCGCTACCGAGATTACTGAACACAGCACTCCCAGAGGCATACTTCTAGGTGGGTGACATCATCCGCAAAGGCAAAGACGCCGATAGGGAATGTATGTGTTGTGAGGCATCTAAAAGCATTACTGTGTCCCCAGGCAGCTGGAAACACACACACACACACACACACACACACACACACACACACACACACACACTTGGAAGGGCAGGGAGTTGAACACACACCTACCTACTCTAACACACTACAGCATTATGCATTTACAGAATGCGCTACCGAGATTACTGAAAACAGCACTCCCAGAGGCATACTTCTAGGTGGGTGACATCATCCGCAAAGGCAAAGACGCCGATAGGTAATGTATGTGTTGTGAGGCATCTAAAAGCATTACTGTGTCCCCAGGCAGCTGGAAACACACCCACACACACACACACACACACACACACACACACACACACACTTGGAAGGGCCGGGAGTTAAACACACACCTACCTACTCTAACACACTACAGCATTACGCATTTACAGAACGTGCTACTGAGATTACTGAACACAGCACTCCCAGAGGCATACTTCTAGGTGGGTGACATCATCCGCAAAGGCAAAGACGCCAATAGGGAATGTATGTGTTGTGAGGCATCTAAAAGCATTACTGTGTCCCCAGGCAGCTGGAAACACACACACACTCTCACACACACACACACACTTGGAAGGGCAGGGAGTTGAACACACACCTACCTACTCTAACACACTACAGCATTACGCATTTACAGAATGCGCTACTGAGATTACTGAACACAGCACTCCCAGAGGCATACTTCTAGGTGGGT
Organism: Protopterus annectens; assembly: GCF_019279795.1. Classification (NCBI taxonomy): domain Eukaryota; kingdom Metazoa; phylum Chordata; order Ceratodontiformes; family Protopteridae; genus Protopterus; species Protopterus annectens. The sequence goes on along the minus strand of NC_056729.1, from coordinate 753,725,730 downwards.
GACATCATCCGCAAAGGCAAAGACGCCGATAGGGAATGTATGTGTTGTGAGGCATCTAAAAGCATTACTGTGTCCCCAGGCAGCTGGAAACACACACACATACACACACACACACACACACACACACACACACACACACACACACACTTGGAAGGGCCGGGAGTTGAACACACACCTACCTACTCTAACACACTACAGCATTATGCATTTACAGAACGCGCTACCGAGATTACTGAACAGAGCACTCCCAGAGGCATACTTCTAGGTGGGTGACATCATCCGCAAAGGCAAAGATGCTGATAGGAAATGTTTAGAGAGTGAGCTGTCTGAAAGCATATTACTGTCCCAAGGTATACGTACACAAACATGCCAGTGCTGTCAACGGGCCAACTAGATATCTACGGAGCACAACACTTTATAGATATGGCATGCGTCACAGACAGTACACCCTTCGAGAGAGCAACACCTGTGTTCAATGTAGGCATCCATCGTGACATTGAAATTGGACATCTGGTGCCTGGATGACCACCATGGCTATACAGGATGTCAATGGCCATGGCCACACGCTTAGTATCACACGTCTGTTTGGAAAGTACTGTGTGTCCATCTACACAATGGTGAACTGGGTATGCTCACGCACTTAGCTGTTGCAAAGGGCCAACTTGCATGCACACAGAGTCTCATCACAGAAGGGCGCAGTGTGGAATGTACTGTGTGTCCATCTACACAATGGCGTACTGGGCATGCTCACACACTTAGCAGTTGCAAAGGGCCATCTTGCATGCACACGGAGTGTAATCACGGAGGGGCGCAGTGTGGAATGTACTGTGCGTCCATCTACACAACGGTGTACTGGGCATGCTCACACACTTAGCAGTTGCAAAGGGCCATCTTGCATGCACACGGAGTGTAATCACGGAGGGGCACAGTGTGGAATGTACTGTGCGTCCATCTACACAATGGCGTACTGGGCATGCCCACACACTTATCAGTTGCAAAGGGACATCTTGCATGCACACGGAGTGTAATCATGGAGGGGCACAGTGTGGAATGTACTGTGTGTCCATCTACACAACGGCGTACTGGGCATGCTCACACACTTAGCTGTTGCAAAGGGCAGTCTTGCATGCAGATGGAGTGCACACACAGAAGGGCACAGTAAGGTATAACTGCCCTCACGCACAGGGCGGTCACACATGCAGTGACCTGTACACACACAGCTGCCATCACAGCTGTCACAGGTGCAGGTCACACACGTACACACTGCAGTGTACACTGTAGCTGTCAAGTCAGCACCATGTCGTTGGTGCAGCACTACACAGCCTTACGGTCCAACAACACCATGTGACACATGACCACTGGGCTGTACAGTGGTGTACACCAGCTGTGCAGAGTACACACATACCAACAGGGATCCAACATTTGTTATGCATTGCAATGATACCAGTATACATGAACAGGTCGGCTCAAGACATACCATGGCCCTTACACAGCTGTGACACCTGACTGTTGCTGTACACCAATGAACACACATATGGGTATGTCATTCATGTGATTGTGTGGATGTGTGCATGGACTGCACACACAACACATACATACATGGCCTTTGATGTACCTCGTGCATAACACTGGCCTAATCAATGCTACACGCACGAATTGAATGTGGGCCCATGTCTGTTGAATCCTCACACTACAGGGGGTAGCAGTGTTGACCGGGACAAATACCCTTGTACTGGTCACCTGTGACACCCATGATATCATACCGCAGTCCATGTGTTATGTATGTCAACACACATGTCCAACAATAGCAATACATACAAACATGGCAACAGGAGACACATGTGACATCTGTACTGTGCATGCAGCAAACATACATGTGCAGTGGCCGATGTCCGTAACATAGTTGCACCTACCTATGACATGTAGACAAAATGCAGACCCATCATTGACATCTGTATATGGTGACATACAAACAGCACGGATGGAGGGATGTGTGTACATAACGTGGTGAACCACCTGTCTAGATGTATGTGTGCAGGGGGTGGCTCACAGTTGTGTCACACACCATCCTATCATGCCATGTGCTAACTGTACGCTATGTCGCTGTTACGTGATGGTGCTGACATAATGCATACACAGCGGTCAGGTGTTAACAACTATATGTCATATGGCACCTGTAACACCTACAACCTCTCGTGTGTATATAGCAGCACATTTGCCAGATATAGCATTGGTACACATAATGCAATCAATACCGCTGCATGTCCATCAAACGTGTCATCATATGGCTGGTGTATCATTCCCAGCATTGCCATGTGTGTCTGGATGTGTGACCAGGGATGCCACATATTGCGGGGAATATATCCCAGTTGCTACACATCCCTGTATGCCATTGTAGAGAACTGTACATACGTCAGTGTGGGAAGCATGCCGTTCACCGGTGAGGTGCATCACACACATCGGCTGTCCGTATACGCATGTGTGGTCACCACAGTGTGTGTGTGTCTGTATGTATGTCTGGTGCTTGGTTTGATTGTGTATGTTAATATACGGTGGGAAATTATCACTGGCCCCATGTGTTGACTAACCCGTAATGGTGATGCATTGCACAACCCTGTTGATGCCATAGGTCCCAGCCATACTGGCTACCTGTGCATGTCCCTTCTCTGTGGCATTTCATGTGGGTGCATAGTACTGTGAGGGTGATGACCACAAAGGCAAGGGTCCCCAGCTGCACACTATGGGGTGTGCGTTATAGTGGTGTACACCCCATGACTGCGGCCATGTTCATGTACTGTTACAGGGTCCTACTGCTGCACAGTGTGGCCTCCAGCTACCAAGTGACACCTCACATCATCATTGGCCAGGCCGCTGTGTACAACACTTACACCATGTCACCATACCTGTAATGTGTCCTGCTATGTATGTCACATCTCTGTCCAGTGTAGCCTGCGGCACCGACCACATGCGTCAGGTGCAGTATATGTGTGGACATCTGTGTCGTGTTTGTGTGTCCAACAGTCAGGATGAAGGTACATGTAGCATGCTGATATTGCCAGACGTGCCTGTGTGTACTCCACAGTTACACGTGGGGGACTGCAAACACTGCTACCTGTAGGCACATGCAAGTACACCATAGGAGGGAACCAGGGTATCACAACCAACATGGTGCTACAGATGCAACCGACACACATACCGTGAATGCATCACAATGCATGCTGCACCTGCACTACATGGTGTGACTGGTGCATGTCAACAGTACACAACCTATGTCACATACACAACTCAGTATTCACACACAACCACTGCAACATACACATCCCTCACTATGCATACACAGGTATTACATACACCTCTCACTATGCTGTTCACCTTATGCATCAGAATATTTGTGCATAACCCTGCACCGATGGTGTGGATGACAGGGATGCGGCACAGGCTTCATCATATGCACAGGGTGATATGTTTGCCAGGGCCATAGGCTGCACACAACCACTTCAACATACACATCCATCACTATGCATACACAGGTATTACATACACCTCTCACTATGCTGTTCACCCTGTGCATCAGAATATTTGTGCATAACCCTGCACCGATGGTGTGGATGACAGGGATGTGGCACAGGCTTCATGACATGCACAGGGTGATATGTTTACCAAGCCCATAGGCTGCACACAACCACTGCAACATACACATCCCTCACTATGCATACACAGGTATTACATACACCTCTCACTATGCTGTTCACCCTGTGCATCAGAATATTTGTGCATAACCCTGCACCGATGGTGTGGATGACAGGGATGCGGCACAGCCTTCATCATATGCACAGGGTGATATGTTTGCCAGGGCCAAAGGCTGCACACAACCACTGCAACATACACATCCCTCACTATGCATACACAGGTATTACATACACCTCTCACTATGCTGTTCACCCTGTGCATCAGAATATTTGTGCATAACCCTGCACCGATGGTGTGGATGACAGGGATGCAGCACAGGCTTCATCATATGCACAGGGTGATATGTTTGCCAGGGCCATAGGCTGCACACAACCACTGCAACATACACATCCCTCACTATGCATACACAGGTATTACATACACCTCTCACTATGCTGTTCACCCTGTGCATCAGAATATTTGTGCATAACCCTGCACCGATGGTGTGGATGACAGGGATGCGGCACAGGCTTCATCATATGCACAGGGTGATATGTTTGCCAGGGCCATAGGCTGCACACAACCACTGCAACATACACATCCCTCACTATGCATACACAGGTATTACATACACCTCTCACTATGCTGTTCACCCTGTGCATCAGAATATTTGTGCATAACCCTGCACTGATGGTGTGGATGACAGGGATGCGGCACAGGCTTCATCATATGCACAGGGTGATATGTCTGCCAGGGCCATAGGCTGCCCACAACCACTGCAACATTCACATCCCTCATTTTGCATACACAGGTATTACATACACCTCTCACTATGCTCTTCACCCTGTGCATCAGAATATTTGTGCAGAACCCTGCACCGATGGTGTGGATGACAGGGATGCGGCACAGGCTTCATCATATGCACAGGGTGATATGTTTGCCAGGGGCATAGGCTGCACCAATGGATAACATCATATGTGTGTGTAAGGGCCAGTGAGTTGACTGGACATGTCTGTGCAGAATGCATGTGGATGTTGTGGAGCCCTACAGTTGTGTTTGCTGTGTGCATGTATGTGTGTACACAGTTCTGACATCTGTGATGCCTACACGGAGTATAATTGACAGCCCCAGATTGTACAGTGCAGGTTGTACAGATCACTGTGTCCGTCCACAGCCACGTGACCTGTGCCTGCCTGGGGTTGCACGGGCACTACCAGGTGGAGGTACAGAGTGGCTACTGTCCGACGACACATGTTCGCTGGAATCGTGTCCTTGCTGAGACCGTCCAGGGCCATGTCCACATGGCCTGCTGTGTCCTGGTATTGACAGCGCAGCAGCAGCTGCACTGCTACTGCTACCAGCACTATGGGAGCGGGCATGTGAGGTGGCATGCTCACGTCGGCCTACACTAGGTGGTGTTGCTGGCCTACGTACACGTGGCCTACACCTCACTCCTACCAGGTGTTCCAGCACAGACAGCTCCTGCTCGTGGATTGCCATGCCTCGGTCAAGGATTCCGACCATTTCACCTAGTCACCTATCCAGAACATTAGCAATCTGCTGTTGAGCATTTGCCAATGCCTGGATGTTGTCATTTAGGGTATGGATAGCAGCACTCTGCAGCCTCTGCCCTTCTCTGTTCTGCCGTTCAGCACGTGCCTGTGCCGCCATTACAGTCTGGAACATGCGTCTGGTGATACCAGCTGCTGTGCTCTGTCCTGCAGGTGCATGTCTGCCAGAGATCCTCCTATGAGCAGCACCAGCCACATGCCTGTGTGGCACATCTGCAGTCATTACACTGACACTATGGTGTGTAGACACACCTTCTGTAGCCACCACATGTTCCTGTTCCATGCCAACAGATGCTGGCTGTCCTTCCTCTATGGCCACCGGTGATGCGGTATGTGTTGGCAGCAGAACTGTGTGCAGGGAAGAGGGGGACATAGCTGGGATGGTAACCATTGGCACAGATTCAGCCCCTGACAACCCTGCCTGTACCTCATGCATATGTTCATCACCTCTAGTATCTGTGGGGACACTAACATCTGATGGACCACAGGAGGGTAATGCACCTACATCACCTGTGAATGCAAAGGAATACTGTAAAGTACAATAGACACAGACACACACACACACAGACACACACACAGACACACACACAGACACACACACAGACACACACAGACACACCATGCATGTGATTTGTCAGATGGCATGCAGCATGCCTGAGATAGAGCAGAGGCATGCAGCTCAGACATTAATAGTGTTAGTAAGCATACCTCCCTGGGGTGCACAGTACAGCAAGCAGGTGTCATATCAGTAGCCATGCAGTTTCGGACACACCCATCATCCCGACAGAAAAGTACACATCTCACCAAACCCAAAAGGGGGGTTTTGGGTTTTTTTTTTTAACAGAAGGGGGGCAACCAAACCAACCCCCAATTGGGGAAAAATGCATTCACAAATTGGGGCCATTTGGGCTGGAAAACCTCCAACTAAAATGGTGTGACTGGTGCATATCAACAGTACACAACCTATGTCACATACACAACTCAGTATTCACACACAACCACTGCAACATACACATCCCTCACTATGCATACACAGGTATTACATACACCTCTCACTATGCTGTTCACCTTATGCATCAGAATATTTGTGCATAACCCTGCACCGATGGTGTGGATGACAGGGATGCGGCACAGGCTTCATCATATGCACAGGGTGATATGTTTGCCAGGGCCATAGGCTGCACACAACCACTTCAACATACACATCCATCACTATGCATACACAGGTATTACATACACCTCTCACTATGCTGTTCACCCTGTGCATCAGAATATTTGTGCATAACCCTGCACCGATGGTGTGGATGACAGGGATGTGGCACAGGCTTCATGACATGCACAGGGTGATATGTTTACCAAGCCCATAGGCTGCACACAACCACTGCAACATACACATCCCTCACTATGCATACACAGGTATTACATACACCTCTCACTATGCTGTTCACCCTGTGCATCAGAATATTTGTGCATAACCCTGCACGGATGGTGTGGATGACAGGGATGCGGCACAGCCTTCATCATATGCACAGGGTGATATGTTTGCCAGGGCCAAAGGCTGCACACAACCACTGCAACATACACATCCTCACTATGCATACACAGGTATTACATACACCTCTCACTATGCTGTTCACCCTGTGCATCAGAATATTTGTGCATAACCCTGCACCGATGGTGTGGATGACAGGGATGCAGCACAGGCTTCATCATATGCACAGGGTGATATGTTTGCCAGGGCCATAGGCTGCACACAACCACTGCAACATACACATCCCTCACTATGCATACACAGGTATTACATACACCTCTCACTATGCTGTTCACCCTGTGCATCAGAATATTTGTGCATAACCCTGCACCGATGGTGTGGATGACAGGGATGCGGCACAGGCTTCATCATATGCACAGGGTGATATGTTTGCCAGGCCATAGGCTGCACACACAACCACTGCAACATACACATCCCTCACTATGCATACACAGGTATTACATACACCTCTCACTATGCTGTTCACCCTGTGCATCAGAATATTTGTGCATAACCCTGCACTGATGGTGTGGATGACAGGGATGCGGCACAGGCTTCATCATATGCACAGGGTGATATGTCTGCCAGGGCCATAGGCTGCCCACAACCACTGCAACATTCACATCCCTCATTTTGCATACACAGGTATTACATACACCTCTCACTATGCTCTTCACCCTGTGCATCAGAATATTTGTGCAGAACCCTGCACCGATGGTGTGGATGACAGGGATGCGGCACAGGCTTCATCATATGCACAGGGTGATATGTTTGCCAGGGGCATAGGCTGCACCAATGGATAACATCATATGTGTGTGTAAGGGCCAGTGAGTTGACTGGACATGTCTGTGCAGAATGCATGTGGATGTTGTGGAGCCCTACAGTTGTGTTTGCTGTGTGCATGTATGTGTGTACACAGTTCTGACATCTGTGATGCCTACACGGAGTATAATTGACAGCCCAGATTGTACAGTGCAGGTTGTACAGATCACTGTGTCCGTCCACAGCCCGCGTGACCTGTGCCTGCCTGGGGTTGCACGGGCACTACCAGGTGGAGGTACAGAGTGGCTACTGTCCGACGACACATGTTCGCTGGAATCGTGTCCTTGCTGAGACCGTCCAGGGCCATGTCCACATGGCCTGCTGTGTCCTGGTATTGACAGCGCAGCAGCAGCTGCACTGCTACTGCTACCAGCACTATGGGAGCGGGCATGTGAGGTGGCATGCTCACGTCGGCCTACACTAGGTGGTGTTGCTGGCCTACGTACACGTGGCCTACACCTCACTCCTACCAGGTGTTCCAGCACAGACAGCTCCTGCTCGTGGATTGCCATGCCTCGGTCAAGGATTCCGACCATTTCACCTAGTCACCTATCCAGAACATTAGCAATCTGCTGTTGAGCATTTGCCAATGCCTGGATGTTGTCATTTAGGGTATGGATAGCAGCACTCTGCAGCCTCTGCCCTTCTCTGTTCTGCCGTTCATGCGTGCCTGTGCCGCCATTACAGTCTGGAACATGCGTCTGGTGATACCAGCTGCTGTGCTCTGTCCTGCAGGTGCATGTCTGCCAGAGATCCTCCTATGAGCAGCACCAGCCACATGCCTGTGTGGCACATCTGCAGTCATTACACTGACACTATGGTGTGTAGACACACCTTCTGTAGCCACCACATGTTCCTGTTCCATGCCAACAGATGCTGGCTGTCCTTCCTCTATGGCCACCGGTGATGCGGTATGTGTTGGCAGCAGAACTGTGTGCAGGGAAGAGGGGGACATAGCTGGGATGGTAACCATTGGCACAGATTCAGCCCCTGACAACCCTGCCTGTACCTCATGCATATGTTCATCACCTCTAGTATCTGTGGGGACACTAACATCTGATGGACCACAGGAGGGTAATGCACCTACATCACCTGTGAATGCAAAGGAATACTGTAAAGTACAATAGACACAGACACACACACACACAGACACACACACAGACACACACACAGACACACACACAGACACACACAGACACACCATGCATGTGATTTGTCAGATGGCATGCAGCATGCCTGAGATAGAGCAGAGGGCATGCAGCTCAGACATTAATAGTGTTAGTAAGCATACCTCCCTGGGGTGCACAGTACAGCAAGCAGGTGTCATATCAGTAGCCATGCAGTTCACACAATCATGGTAGTATGCATGCATCCCCGTGATACACCATGTGGCCCAGAACAGGATAACAGTACACATGGCTGACGTGACCTTGACATGTAATTTGCTGTCATGTGTATTAACATGCATACATGTTTGACACAATGGTGTCCTGACACATGTACAGCATCATAATGGGCTTCACATTGCAGTGTTGTGTGTATGCCCTACAGATAGAATGCATGTTTAGCAAATGTGCATGAGCATGGGAGGGTAGTGTGAGCCTTCTACATTGCTATACAGTGTGAAGTACAGACACTGTGCCATTGTATGGCAACATGAGGCATGTATGTTGCTTTAGAATGCATAATAAGTTCACATTGCATAGCCATAACTGCAACACAGTCGTGATGGTCGACAGATCGTATATGGTAGACTTCAGTGACACCTCCAGTAGCTGTGCACAGGCTTTTAGGTTGTCCACTGTACCACATCAACTGTATAATCAGTCAACTAAGGCTACAATTGGACCATCTGTGGACAATGTGCAACAGGGTGTATACACATCCCATGTACTGTGTAGCTACATGTCTCTGGCCATCCCCCATGGCCATGTGTGCACATGTGGTGGCCAATTGTGTGTGATGGGCATCTTCCCCACATGTCTGTACAGTCCCATATGACATACACCCATACATGTCAGATATGTCACATTCCACAAGTCTATGCAGACAACGGGTTGTATGTTTGGTATGTGGGGTATAGGTCATGTGATAGTGTGACAATATTGCAGACAGAACACTACATGTCTGGGACATGCCAGGTGGAACATCACAATGTGTGCACCCGATGCAGGGGCATATGAAACAATGGTGACACTTGTGGGCTGCCCATATCACAGCTCACTGTGTGGTACTGTGTGTGTACTACACATGTTGTTCCAATGCATACTACATATGCCTCCATTGTAGAACATCTCCACCGTTGTATGCACAGCTGACCACACATGTCGCAATGACAAGTACTGTGGTTTCATGTCTGTGTATCATTACGTGTGAATATATTGCACATGGGTGGCGTGTGAATGCATGGTGGTGCGACCTGCATATCGTGACTGGAACAAACATCAGGTATGCAAGTGTTAACTGGCCACATGGCAAATAGATCTACACTGTAACATGCCTGATACTGATGACAGTCTCACCTGCAATGGACCCATGTCTGTGCGGCATGCCAGAGGTACCTGTATAGGGGTGACACACCAGTATGAACATTATCCATGACTGTATGACAACCACAGGTTGCACTGTGCATGTGCACACATTCACCTGTGTAATAGCATATAGTATGCACATGTGTGCATACACAACGTAGCATACTATAGTATGCAGCATGTGTGTCCACATACCTGGCATATGTTGTTACTTTACATTATGTACAGTGACACATGCAACTACATGGGATATAATACCCATACATGCATTACTGACTTACCAGGCAACTCCAGGCTCATTGGTTGGGAGACACCCACCTCCACGATGGCAGCTAGTGTTTCTGGATGCTGTTCCCTGGGTGTCCCTAGACTGGCCAGTAGCTCCTCGGTGTGTGTGAGTGGGGGCTGGGTTGGTGGCCCACCACCTGTTCCACCTTGTTCCCTGGTGATTGCAGTGGCACGCTGTGTTGCATATCGTATCAGGTCCATGCAGTGTCTGCGCACCTGCTGGTAGGTGTGGTTATGGCCACCCACATTGTTCACCCTCCTGCGTAGATCCTGCCACAGGTCATCCCGCTGCTGAGCATGCTGTGGCACATGGCTGAACAACAAGTCATAGTTGTCATGGAGCTGTGGGATGAGGACATCATCCTCCTGGCGGGTGTATGCTGGGAGGCGTGTACAGGGCATTATCTGTAAAACATAATGATGGTGACAGGTCACAGTTTCAGAGATGTACAGAGATACTGCTGCACATACATTTCTATGACATCTACTGCATCTGTACAGTTATCTTTGCAAAGCACCATGACACTGACATGACTGATGTGTTTGTGTCACACATGTCACACCTATTATGCATTGGATATCATCACCATATATGTGTGTCACCTCATTACAGTGTTCATACTCCATGTACATGCTGTCTTGCTGTGGGCATGTCTATTTGCCTGCACTTGTGTTCTTACCTATCAGCACATGCCTCGATGTGTCCACGGTACTACTGTTGACCTGGATGCTGTGTACATGTCACATATCAACACAGACACAGCCGGAATGGACTTGAGCAGTGACAATGCACACATACGCATGGACACCTGTACATGCATGTGTTTTGCCATATACATCTACACAGCACTGTATAACTGTTCAACATCCTGACACGGATCGCCTGTATTACACATGTGATAGACATGGGACAATGGATAGTCAGACGACATTCGCAGGGATGGTCATCAACCATAGCATGTGCGGGCATGGTTTCCACGCTGTTACAGATGGCCATTGTGCCACTGCAAGCTGCATCAGTGCCACATTACTGATCCAGTCAGTTGATAGTACATCTACCATGCGGCCATCACACCATGTATGACTGGGATGACATCTGCAGCTTTAATGGACAGGGTTGCATGGTATGGTGGGAGTATGTCACATATATGACACAGGGATCTGTCCAGCCTGTGGCGATCCTAGCATTAGGATGGTGGCTGTCCATGACATATGTCATATAGATCAGGATATGGACATGTAGCATGTCCATCATCATGGTGTAGCAAATGTCCTTCTGCAAGGTAGACGGCATGCTGCATAGTGGAGGTGTGGATTATGAAGGCTGTTATCACACATCCATGCATAGCCATTACCCCTTACAGGTGGTATGTGATCCAATATTGGTCACCACAGTGCTGTATATGCCTGGCCACTGATCTCTGTGCTCATGGATGGCACCCTGACATGACATGGGTACCTCAGATGACTACCTAACGGGCCTTGAGACATCACCATGTCAGGGGTGCACTGCACAGCACCATCCCTTACACAGTGTCCATGATGTTGACCACAGCCTAGGTAGCAGTTTATGGGTACAGGGATGTTCACCTAGCAGTGACACCGCTGGTATCATCCATCAGACTGTGCACATATGCCACACACCTCACACACACAGCCCATTCTGTATGTTGTTCACAACACTGACACAACTACACTGATAGGTCATGGCCATTCACAGCCTTACATACACAGATGCCTAACATTTGTGTGTGTGGTATGGGCTACAATGAGGGTGGGGTACAACACATTAGCCCTGTTCTACTGTATCTGGCACAGATGTGCTGTGCACATGTCACTCTTGCACCTTTTGTAGTTGTGGGTCTGACAACAGGCCACTGGTGGAACACACCTGTGACATGCAAAGGTATTTGTAATCAAATATCCATGCTATCTTGTACATCTGTACTGCTAACATCTACAGTGCTAATGGTTCATGGACATGCACACCATACTCAGCAGGGTTATAGTGCGGTGCCACCCTAAATGACTGTTATCACCACTTGTGGGTTGATATTATCCAACACCCTATCTGTATTGTATGGTCATGCTAGGCACTTGTTCAGAACATGTGAGCATGTCATGAGCTAATGATTACTATAGCGCCCATTCCACACCATTTCCCACAGGTACACTGGCTGTCCTACACTTCCCAGCTTGCTTATGGTACGACAGCTGTTGTACACACGTAACGCACATATCCTGTGGGACATGGTTGTAAATGCAGGCATGTCCAACTATCACGTACCAGTGTTACTGCCTGTCTATATGAGGGATATGTCATACATGTGGCAATAGAGCAATTGTCTCATGTACACATTCAATGCTCACTTCCCAACATACGGCACTACAGCCTGTGGGGGATGCACGTCTGCAGCCGTGCTGGGCCCATAGCTCTCAGGTGTACCTCATTACGGGGAACGTACCTAATTTGTGGTTCTAAAAGGTGCATGTTCCTCAAGGTTCCACATTGGAAGGGTCTGTCACACATTCATTGTTGTACATAGTTTACCTGCTAGCCATGGCTAGATAGATGAGAATCATAGTAATTCATTGGAATATCTGTTTTATACGTAACACCAGCCTATTTTAGCCATCATATGGCCTTCCTAGTTGATGCTGTTAGTAAGCCAGTTGTAAGTGTTCCACGTTTCACCCATTTGTCACACTGTATGAGGGCTAATGTTCCTCATTTTGGGGACAGGAGGCTGACAGCTATGGCTGGGGGTAATTCTGTCGCAAACCTTGACTGCACCTGACAGTGATTTGGGGATGTGTAACATTCTCAACACACCCCACCCATCACATAGTCTCACATACTCTACACCACTGGCCACACCTACGAGGACAACCTGTGCAGTACGTCTCCATACTCACTGTAGGCACCAGAGGTAGCCCCCATCATGGAAGACAATATCACCAGCTTATAGCCCACAGACTCATGTGTGCCCACCACATACAGCCAATAGTGTGTTATAACATTCACAACACACCAGTCATAGCTGACTCTATAAGGTGTCACACTGCAGTTCCATACAGCAGGCTACACAAGGCGTTAGTCGCTTACATGTTGCTGTCGGGTAACTGCTTCTGCAACATAACCTATGCACCCATGCCACAACTCACCAGGTACGATATGTCTGTCATTTGCCATGTTAGTGTGACTGCCCTGTGATGCCACTTCACAGACTACGTGTGCAGGGACATGCAATAGCTCACCAATCTTATAGCCCTGAGGGTGTGGGCCTAGCCCTGGGGAGCATTTTGCATTCGTCCAGACATGATACCACTGTACAATGACCGACTGTGTCACTTCAACAGTTGCCTGTGCTCCTATTGTCATTCCACAGGCATGTGTTATCTGTCCGCTATGACTGTCCTGGTCAAACACAATGCTGTGGCACAGATGACTTGCACCTGTCAGCCCTGGGAGTACAGCTCACATGCTAGGCTCTTGCTGCTGCTATACTGCCTGTCCTGCACAGTTTCCTATAACTGTCACTGGCAGGGCGGTAACTGTCATGTGTGACATGGGGTCATGTGACACATTGCTTGCATCTTCCCCTGTGATGCATGCAGGCAAGGCACACCTTATAGTGCACCACTCCAACATCTCTGCAGTGACTGGGACCTGCCTGTAGGCTCTGCAGAGCACACCTGCAATGACAGGTTATAGACGGACCATACCTTCCAGGCACATACCTGGACCAGCACACCCACAGCTGAGGGGTTCCCATATCCCACTATGTTTTGCACACATCCTGGCAAGTTGCTTAGCACAATGCATAAGAGGTGCTCCATGTGCAACTAACTGTGTCCGGGACTGCTATACACATTGTAACAAGCGATAGAGTCAACATCATACCCCACGGGTAACATACCTTCTATGGTGGTATAGTGGACAGTGGGCCTCAGCTACTACTGATGTGTGACTGACACTACCCCACACTTCACTGGGATAGCCACTCATGTACCGACACATCCATGAGCCATACCCTCCACTCTGCTGGATCAACACATACACAACACCTCCAAGACCTACCCCATAGTGCCTTTTTTAGGCAAGGCTCAAATTCTAAACCTACCACCCTAGAACACAAAAAAGGAAAAAAACTAAGGGTAATGCTGCTCAATGCCAGAAGTCTAAATCTCAAAATGCACGCACTCGAGGCCCTTCTCAGTATGGAGAACATCGATGTCTGTGCTATGACAGAAACCTGGTTCAAGGCTCCTGAGAGCACCCCAGCGCTATCAGGTTTTACCTCATATCATGCGTTCCGGCCCCAAAATCTGGACAATACCAAGAAAGGAGGGGGGGTATCCATATTCATCAAGGACACCCACACCTCAAGACTGGTGGCAATGCACGAAGCATCGGAGACCATCCAGGTGCAATTAACCATAGGCAAGACTGCTCTGCAAATTGTAGCATGTTACAGGCCACCCTCACAAACTCAGGAACCTCACATGGCCTTCCTGAAAACACTAGAGGGGATAAATGTATCACCAAACACCATCATACTAGGTGACTTCAATTACCCTAATATAGACTGGGAACACTACTCAAGCCCAAACACCCTAGCCCAAAAGTTCCTGGAATTCATAAACTCAAATGCCATGGAACAACTAGTCACCATCCCCACAAGAGGAGATAACATACTTGATCTCATCATCACGAACATGGGAGCACAATGTTCAACACAGGTGTACCCTCACTGGTGAGATCAGACCACAAACTAATCTCGCTGGAGGTCCTCATCCCACCCCACCTGAAATAAAAAGACCACAGTAACAAACATCTCAAAAGCCGAGTTCACACTTCTAAAGACTAGAGTGGTCTCCTTTAAGGCCCTCGAGCCAGCGGAAAACAGTACTCAAGCCGCTGAATCACTTACAAATGCCTTCTACCAGCACCTGCAGGACTGCATGGATAAGGCAATCCCAAGCAAAACAAAGACTCTTTGTACCAAAGGCAAGCGTCCAGTCTGGTGGACTCCAGCCATAAACAAACTCTACAACAAAAGGAGGAAGCTACTACAAGATAGAGCAAAATCCTTAAAAGGTAAGACACCCTTGATCACTATAAGTAAAAACTAAGAGCTCTCATAAAATCATCCAAAGCAAATTTCGAGAGAAAATAGCTAAAGACTCAAAAGACAATCATAAGGCCTTCTTTAGCTATGTTAGAAACCTGGGAGGAAACTCCCAGATATGCTCAGAGCTAGTTCAAAATGATGTGAAGATTACTGATCCTACAGACATTGCCAACATACTGGCTGACAGGTTCAGTGCAAACTTCTCCCCTCCCCAAAAGGAGAGATATCTATACCAAATGATTGCAGCCCCCAAACATCTCCAGCGCCCAAGTGAGAACTGCTCTCTCCAAAGCAAAAACACAGCATCCATGGGACCTGATGGTGTCCCGGCTGTGTGCTCCATGAACTCAATGAGGAATTAAACCCACAGCTAGGACAGCTGTTTAATCAAAGTCTTACCTCTTGGTACGTACCCAGGGAGTGGCGCACTGCATCTGTGGTACCACTTCACAAAGGCGGTGCCTCCACCGCCCCTGGTAATTACCGTCCCATTTGCTTCACAAGCCTTATCTGCAAAGCCATGGAGAGGATCATAATGGACCTCATAAATAAAGACATAGGGAATTTGCAGACTTTGGATCCAACCGAGTTTGGCTTTGTCAAAGGCAGATCATGCCTTTTAAACTTGGTTGACTTTTTCCAAACAGTCACCAAAGCCATTGATGAGGCAAAGGCAGTCCATACAGCCTACCTCGATCTGGCTAAGGCCTTCGATACAATACCCCATTCGGGTATCATTGAAAAACTCATCAGCTTAAATGTCAACCCATACATCACAAGATGGGTTGCAAACTGGCTGAGTGACAGAACCCACAGGGTCAGAGCTGCTGGCGCCATGTCAGACTCAAAGCCTGTCACAAGTGGTGTCCCACAGGGCTCAGTCCTTGGCCCACTCTTGTTTGGCATCTACTTTTCCGAAGTACAAGCAAACACAGGAGGGTTATGGCTGACAAAGTTTGCAGATGACTGCAAACTGGGCGCCATAGTAGAAAACACATCTGACACAGATATCCTTCAGAAGGGTCTCACAGAAACGGATAACTGGTGCCAGAGCCACGGCCAAAGTTAAATGCCAAAAAATGCATAGTCATACCCTTCGGGAAAACAAGGTTACCCCTAGCTACCAAATAGGTGGCAATCCACTGAGCACAGAAGAAGTTATCAGGGACCTGGGGACCCAGGTTGATAGTAGTCTGTCATTCGACACCCATGTAGCTAAAGTAGTTAGGAAGACCTTCTACATTGCCCACCTTATCATGAAGGGATTCTCATCTAGATCAAGGGAGGTCATAGTCTCCCTTTACTCATCACTCATCAGACCAATGATTGAGTACAATGCCCCATTCGGAATGTATCTGACCCGACACTTGCAGCAGCTGGAGAGGCCACAAAAGTTCCTCACCAAAGGATAAAGGGTCTCAAAATCTGTCCTATGCTGCCCGACTGAAAGAACTCCAGCTCTATTCAGTCGCCACGCTTGCTCAGAGGTGACCTTTGCCTAACATACAAGGCCATGTCAAACCCAGATTTGATGAATATGCTTCACCTCAAAAATCTAGATCCATCAGAGCCACAAGGGCGGAGACTTAAACCTTGACACGGCTATTAATAGGACGTGCTGGAGGGATAGATTCATCACCCAAAGACTCCCTATGCTGTGGAACAAAATCCCGGTACATGTGAGGCAGAGCACCTCGCTGGCCTTGTTCAAGAGAAATCTTGACCAATGGATGGGAGATCGCAGATATACCCCAGGGATTACCTCAGTGTCACTGCTCGACAGAGGCACAGCAAAATAATGGGTATAGTTCCCCATACTAAAGGGGTGGCGTAAGCCACAAAACGATGGGCTAGGCTTGTAAATGCCCTCGGGCAGATAGCCTAGTATGAACCTATGAACCTATGAACCTATTACCCTTGGCATGAACACTACCACCATGTGACTGGTGTTACACACCTGGGGTTATCCTCTCATTGGTGGATTCCGAACATATGCTAATCTACCTTGTTAGCCACATCCTGGAAACACACCCATCACAGCATACACAGTACATGTGTACTACTACACCTACTACAGACGTCTGCTGACAGCGGTTGTTAACATTATGACACACGTGCAGATGGACAATGCACATACAAATGCTGACACATACCCCAGTGCACTTAATTAGCATGTACACAACTGCATGGATCATGCTATTCCACACAGAGCCATGATGGTACACACCAGATAACAGACGCCACTCTGGTGGTCATGTTCCATGGACATATGATGTACAACAACAGGTGTAGGCTGTTGCACAGTGGTGTACATTCCCATGTGTGGGGTGGCTCACTGGTCAGCCATGGTGGAGCCACAGGGTCCCTCATCACATACTCCAAGACTAGCTACGTAAACATGACTGCCACACATTCCGGGGTGTACCACCAGGCATTATGGTGGTATGTCAGTATTCAATGGCATCACCCACATCTGCTGCCACATACAACAGTCACTCAGGAACATTGCAGACCCAGGTATTGTTGGCAACATGCTGGAGGATGGATTCAATGCTGACAGTACACCCTCTCACTCACTACAGGGCCGCAATCCATACATGAACATTGTGGTGTCCCTGTGGTCACACCTACAGAGTACTGACCTACACTCTATGTGTCCTGGGACACTGGCCCCATATCATCTTCCAACGTCCCAGGTTGTGATGTCCACCAACCTCTGAATTCCTTGTCTCCCCACAAGGCCACCATATTCAGTAATAGCCTTGTTTCAGACATTGTAGACCCTGAATGGCACACAGCAGCATTTATCACACTACACACAGGTGGCACCACATTGCACGAGTGGGACTATAGTCCTACACACCTGACTGGACTTTTCTGCATGGCTATGGGGCACATCGTCAAGGACGTCATTCTCAGAGACATTGTTGGTCTCCCTTCCTCTGCTGACACCCAGGTTGGGCTTGTTAAGACCAGAGCATGGCCCCTACACATGGTGGACTCCTTCCATACAGTTACCAGGGCAGTTGCTGATGGTACGAGAGTCCACACATCCTACATTGTCCTCTCATTGCCTTTCAGCACCATTCCCCATTCTGGTATTGACAACATACACATCCACCTGCACATCGTACCCTGTGTCTCAGGATGTTATGCTATGTGGCTCATGGACAGGACACACAGTGAGGCCAGCATACCATAGTACCTACTACATGTCAGGTACTTTGGCATACCACAGTCCTTGGTCATAGGGCCCCTCATGTTAAGTATATGCTTCCCTGCGGAACAGGCTGGCACAGGGGACTTTCCCTGCCTAGCTTTAGAACCCCTACATACCGGGCACTATGATTGCTCCACCAGCTGATACTGACTCCAGCCATATGGGTGTCGCTGTGACAGATACATAATATGACTATCATGGCATCAAGCTGCATGACACAAGGTACATGCACATCACGTTTGCATTACACCATTCACCCACTGACTATCACATGGATGGTAGTCCCCTACATACATATCACATTGTGCATGTTTGCAGTACACACATATGTCGCACCCACTCCTGTGGTTACCGTATTGCCACTGTGGGGTGGATATCCTCCTACGTGGCCACACCTATCTGTACTGGGTGTGTAACTGGTACATAGGCACCCATTGTACCTCTGAACTCAGGACATCTACACACATTCAAGGGTACACCACCCCATTTAGGGTGTATCTTACACAACAGCTACAGCTTTACATGCCACAACATTAACACGCCATGACGTTTACTGAGCTCTGACAGTTTAAATATGCAGCTGCACTATGGACACCACATCTCTACACATTTGCATACTACATACTCAGGGGTGACCTCTGCTGATCAGACAGGGCCCATGTCCACAACATTATTGATGGATATACTCCTCATACGCAACATAAGCAGAGGCCACTGTGAGCAACATGCTCATGGATATGTGCACACACGCCACAACGAGTGGGATGTGCTTCTGGGTTCCATTCCCAAACAGGACACTCACCAAGCTGTGGAACATAAGTCCTGTGTACATCACGCAGGGACACTCAGTAGCACTGTTCATGTGATACCTCCCTTGGTGGTTGGGAGACACATGTAGGCCTGGGATCACTGCAGTGGTTGTACTGTGCAGTGGTGCAGGTGACACCTGGCTCTGCTCTTCACAGAACACTACCCTGGAGAGGTGCCACTAGTGTGAACACTGTAGTTGTGCTTACACATGGACTTGACAGACTGCATAGTACCCCACTATGCACCTGTGCAGCTATTACATGTCCTTTGTGCATGGTTACTTGGTAGCCCTTCCATTTAGTTTAGCTATCATGCTATTACTATGTCCCATACCTACAGGCCATATGTATCCTGTTATTGTACATACCAATAGATGATACCTGTGGTATGCATGATATGCCTGTTATGCTGTGTAGACTATCTGTCATATCTACCTATAATACTATACTTTACACATATTTCACATAGTATCCCATGATGCAAGGCATACTTGCTCAGCGGGACCACCTTACATATGTCATTAACGTTATTTACCCACACACATGCGTGCTGTGACAGTATATCAACATATACTATCCCCTGCTATGGCACATCCTTGTTAGACATACCCTACCACTGACGGCAGGTTGTATGGCATTGTTCTGTTTAATGGCCTCATGTAGCATCCCTTCTGGTGTCTGTGCTGTGTACCTTGTGTCCCGTTGCTGGACGCACAGATTCTACAAGCGTTAGTATGCTCAGCAAGACATCACTACATCAATACCTTTCCCCACTTTATGCATTGTGGACACATTTAATTAATGCAAATCAGGCTATACATACAGTAAAACTAATTAATACAGATCATGCTATACATAACCTTACATATCGGGCATTCTACATACCTTATTGTCATTACGGCATTTCGTTTCTATCTCTCTCACAGTGTTTCAACTGTTATTCGGTATGAGCATACGGTTTGAATGTCTGGCAAGTCATCCTTATATACGTTGATACCTGAAACATGTGGATTCTTCCCACCAATTGGTGTTCCTGAGTGACTAATTACTTGCATATCAGCTGTGCAGCTACTCCATTCGCCAATTACGCGGTGACAGTGGGGTATAATTGGATTCTCTACTTGGGCATTGCCTATTTGCCCTACCTTCAGGGAGACGGTCTGTATTGTGTTTTGTTATATGTAACTGCAACTGCTATGCATGGAGACAAGTATAGTTTAGATTCATGTCCCCCGTGGATTGTGTGTGACAGGTAGAGTATTTGGTTCAACATGTGGGTGTACATGTCATCCCAACGTCTGATAACGGAGTATTGCAATCAAAACCTGTAACATGGCTGTTTGTTCCATTATACAACGCCTGCAATTTTGCATGTCGCCTTTAATTGTGTCTCTCACATGGTATGTTGAGGGTTCTGCAGATGTAATTGACTGACTGGATGTTTGTGCTGCTATTACAGTTTGTATTGCTTTAGTTCCCAGTGTGGGGGATGTCGGAGGTTGTACGTAACATATACGGTTTGTGGGCCTTGCATTTATACATATTCCGTATATATGTGTGTGGGCTCCGTCCCTAATTAGAGAGCTAACAGTTAGTAGACTTATGTTACGGGATTGTACCCATTGTTAATTGGTTTCTACATCATCTGCAGGTGAGCTTGCTACTTGTATACCTCCGTAATTGCAGCGATATATCAGGGGATATGTGTAGGTGACAGCTATCCCTTGTATTTCTGTCCCAGATATTTGCAGTCATTGTGGTTGTGTTGTTAAAAGAGCCTGTTTGCCATAGGTTGCCACCTTATCATATGGTCATTATTGGACACTTGCAGGACACAAAGCGGTGTTTACAGGCCAACACGTAGCCACGGTCAGTACACAGGGAGCACATACTTTTATCCTCAATACATACCTATTGTTGTGTGTCTTTGGATACTTATCATATTGCATGTAACATTAAAGTTTCTTACATACAGGCATAACTATTAAATACGACTGTTACATTATATATGGGACATATTTATGTCCTACCATCTCGGACATTTGCCCTTTGTACTGTTTTATGTCAGGACACACCTGCCCAGGGTGGGGATGGCCCTCCTACTGTGGTACAGGTAGTAACCATATGCCTACGGCTAGCTATACCCACACCTACCATACTGATCTGCCTCTGACTTGGCACCAACATACACATGTTGTGGACACACACACACACATTACAGTCACACAGAAACGCACATAGCACCCTCAACGCACACTTACACAGACTACGGCACTCAAAGACACAGTTGAACACAGTACCTACGTGGACCGCAACACCGTCAGCGGTGAGTAACCATCCCTTCATATCATCATACTATTACTCGTGGATGTACTGTTCCGGTACTGTGTTCTATCGGTCTTTCAGCCTCGTGGTTATGCATGTCGGTATGTTACACATTCCATGGTTGGCGGTATCCTATTTATTTGTACCTCCAAGATGTTATGAATATCGTTGAACTATCTATTATATTTGCAGAGATCGCTGAATCCATCTATGTCACCATATATCCCTCTATTGCCCTTTCTATCTGTATTATATATATGCATATGTGTACATATATATATATATATATCTATATATATCTATATATATATCTATATATATATATATATATATATATATATACATATATATATATATATATATATATATATATATATATATATATCTGTATATATATATCTATAAATATATATATATATATATATCTATATGTGTATATATATATATATATATATATATGTATATATATATATATATATATATATATATATATATACATATATATATTTGGCGGGGAACGTGACAGGCACACAGCACCACCATATGCTGTAAGACTCATGTACTGTTCATGTGTTGGCATTCTGTGTTGCACTGGCTGTTGTGTTTACAATGTTTGAGGGCTGCCTATGTAGGAGTCACACATTGGGCCACCTATACATTACAATTTACAGGTGGTCATGTTTGTGTGCCATCCATTTTACTGTGTGTGGAGGTGGAGAGGTGTCAGTCCGTAGGGGCCTACATGGTCAGTGTATGTGCTATACGTTCCCTCTTTGCCAAGGTGTAGGCATATTGGGCACGCCTCAGTCTGCCTACTGGGGCTGGCACAGTGTGTTCATGGTCTGAATCCCTCTGTGCCTGTACTGGCCTTGGCAATTGCGGTGGGCTATAAGGGCCTTCAGCATTTTGTCCCTGCTGTAGCTGCTTCCGCAGGATCATATTATGTAGCAAGGCACATACTATGATGATGTGGGCACATGTGCCTGGAGAGTACTGCAAGGCTCCACCAGATGTATCCAAGCACTGGAACCGTGATTTCAGCATCCCAAACACATGCTCTATGATGATTCTGGTTTGTGCGTGTGCCTCATTATGGCGTTCTTGCATGGGTGTGTGTGCATTTCTGATGGGAGTCATCATTCACGGCTCAAGTGCATAGCCAGCATCCCCCACGAGATGGCCATGTGGGATGTCCCCCCTGACAAATACCTGATACAGCTGTGAGGCATGCCAGATATGGGAGTCATGGTAGCTTCCAGGGCTGCCAGCACACACATCCATGATAATGCCCTGGGCATTGCACACAACCTGGCAGTTGATGGAGTGGAATCCCTTGCAGTTTATGTAGCGCATACCCTGCTCACTGGGTGGTGACTTGATTTGTATGTGCGTGCAGTCTATTGCACCCAGTACCTCTGGGTATTGTGCCACACGGTGGAAGTGACGCATATTGCTGGCCAACTCCTCCTGAGTTCTGGGGAAGTATATCTGCTCATTGGCATGTGGTGACATGGCATCCAAGAACTGGTGTAGTACCCTGGATGCTGATGCCTGTGAGATACCCATTATATCTCCAGTTGGCCTTTGAAAGGTACCTGTGGCCAGTATTCGCAGGCTTACACATACCTTCGTGTCCACTGGGATGGGTTCCCCTCTGTTGTTTCTGGTTCTCAGGCGTGGCCGGCACAGCTCCACTATTTGCTGTAAGATGTCCCTGTCCACCCTGTAACGCTCTACTATCTCCAGGTCATGTAGCCCCTGGTAGGTTACCCTTGGTCTGAACACTCTCCTTCTCCTCCGAGGCCTGCGGTGGTTGTCGGCATCATCCTCCACAACACCGTCAGTCTCTAACACATGCTGATGAATCACAGCTATGGCAGCTCCCAACATGTACATTTTAAAAGTTCCCCATGTGTTTACACCTATGGTGCAGTGTTTGGGAATACATAGGTGTGTGTTGGGTGCTTACACACTTTATACTATTGTGCTGTGAACACCGATGATGTCATAGGGTGTGTATGTACGTTCGTAGCTACAGGTTATGTTATGTGTTTTACTGCCGGAACTACTATTGTGATGCCTTTGGTGTTGAATTACATTTGCCTGCCGTGGATTACCTCTTGACCTTCCCTTTACATGTCTGCACGTTGCACCTACCATTTTCTGGCATGCATCCTGCAGCCTACTTTCATTTGTGCTTTCCTGGACCTGGCGTATCTTGCGTTATGTGTGCTACTGCCGGTCTGCTGTCGATTTGCTTTGCTCTGCTGTGTCAGGTCTCCTATCTTTGCAATCCAATACCTCCCCTTCTTTGTTTGCATTCACATGCCTCCCCTATCCTGTTTTGCAGGTTTCTGCAAGCGGACTTGTCAGCTGCCGTCGATTGGCCTTCGTGGGTTGATTGGTGTTGATTGCTCATTAGTACTCCAATTATCCTACTTCCACATGTCCTTTCCTTCCCTTGACCTTCCTGTTTCTGCTATTGTTTTCGGCACGTGCGTCCGATTACTGGGTTTCGGGCACATTTTCATCCTCATACACATGCGCTTTTGGCCACCATGTGTGCTCTCAGCTAAACGATTCCTCCCCACCCCTATCCTGCAGCTTTGCTTAGCAACGAACAGGCCAGATTTGCAATGCTCCATTGTGCTTAGTGCTACAGTGGCACACCCCTCTGCTGATGTCATGTATCTCCTCTGAGCCACTCCTCAGTGTTATACCGCTGCACCGTATGGTACAACCTTCCTCCGGCGGGACATTTGTGATTCAGTATTATCTTCCTCATTTTTATTTCTTTATGTTACAGCTTCCGCACACATGCCCTGCGGTTCTGCTGTGCGTTACTGTGGACATGACATTAAATGTTGTTATTTACGTGTTGTGCATCTTTTCTTATGCCATTGGCTGTGTATTTCACCATTGGCATATGTTCACGTTGTGATACCTGGGTCTGGCCCTCTTCCATAGCTCCGATGTTATGTTTGGGAAAATGTAAACCGTGTTTTTTGGTTTACATTTCCGTGGGCTTACGCTACGCCTGCACCACTTCATGAATCGCTATATGCCTTCATTTGCATGGTGCAACACTGCACATGGGGTGATTTGCATACCTACGCCGAGGGCTGTGCAGATCTGGCGTACGCCGGTAGTGCACGTGGAATTAGATCGTACCTGAATCGCTCGGCGGCCATATTTGGCATTATGATGCCTACGCTATGTGTGCGCCTGGCGCAAGCTTCATGAATCCAGGGGAAAGGTTTCTGCATCTTTCCATATAAGTTAAATTATTTGCTGGTGTGATTCTTTTCATAAAATTTCTCTGGATGGAGTCAAGATGTTTGCGTTGTCTAGAAGTATAGAGGCAAAATAAGTTATTATGCTCCAAGACAGGCTGATGTAGATCTTACACAAGTTTATTGTGCAAACTTCATCTCTTGTCATGATGTACCTCAGGCTGATTTGCCACATTGCACAATTTGTAATCATACTGACATGCTCTGTAAATGACAATGCATTAGTAATTATTATTGCTAGATTCTTGTATGCATCTTCATCTCCTAAAATATATTATTCAACTTGATTAGCTCAGTCACAGAAGATTTTTACAAAAATTATAGGTTTGCAGTTACCCATGCTAAACGTTTACCCTTTGTCAGATGCCCTCTATAGAATGGATGACAAGAACAAATCAATCTCCTTAAAATCCTTTTTACTATTAAAAAGCCAATTTTGCAATCATCATCATATTTGTACATCCAATAGAAAGTTTGCCTAGTTATACTTGTGAATGCCAAATAAAACAGAATGGGACTCAACACAGATAGATCTTTGTGGAAAACCACATGAAATATTGGAAGGCAAAGACTTACATCCCTGGATAACCACAGATTTTTGCCTACCAGTCAACCAATTTCCTATCCACCTTATCAAATATGAATTAGTTCCATTGTTGATCAAGGATTTAATAACCGAAGTGTGAATTTGAAGCATAGAGTCAAAAGCTTAGATAAGTCTAATGCCATAGTAACCTGTTTATAAAAGTCAATCATATTGGTTATGCTCAAATGATTGTAAGTTCATAGGTTCATATGTTCATAGGAGATTACCAGACAAATGGCTTAAGGGCCCTTCCAAGCCTAGCCAATATAACCCACTTTTACCCAATATATGGCCCACAGGGGCAAGAGGATGGCATGGATTTGAAACTGTGCATTGAGTATCTTACAGACTGCCCCTGTCTATAAGGGGAATAGGCACTACACTAGGTGTGAATTTATGATTCCCCTTCCCTTGATCCAAACTGTGTTTGAAGTGGACCAGGGAAGGGTTTTGCTTAATGTGATTAGGAAGTCTGTTCCAAAGAAGTGGCAATCTCTGAGACACATATCTGTCTCTCTAGCATGTTTTGTTTGAGGTGCTACGTTTAGATCCTTAGATCAGATGAACGTCATGCTGTTTGATTTGCAAATGTGTAGTAGTTCCATCAGGGCTGGATTTGTTAGTGTCTTGTAGGTTGGGTGTAGGCCACCTGTTAATAGTTAGCAAGAGGCAAAGTAAAGGAATAGGGCTTTTAGTTTACCTGCACAGTTTGTGTTGTTTACACCCTGTATTTTCTTTGTGAGGAACCTTTGAGGTCACTCCATCTGCTGTAAGTGCCTAGTCAAGTACATGCCAAATGGTGCACTGTACTCGATTATTGGTCTAATGGAGGCTGAGTACAGCAGAACTATAATTTCCTTGGTTCTGGATACCATACCTTTACTTATAAGTTGTGCCACATAAAAGGATTTCCTCACCAATGTGAACACATGGCAGTCAAAGTTCAGGCTACTATCTATTTGTGTACCTAGATCTCTCACCTCTGAGTCTACTCTAAGGGGTGTGCTATTGATATTGTAATTTTCAGGGGTATTTGATGTAATAAAGGGTATGATAATGTATTTTTTGCATTTAATTTATGCTATAGTACTGGCACCAATCATTTGTCTGATCTAGGCCCTCCTTGAGGATATCTACATCATTGGGTGACTTAATGATTTCTCCCAGCTTGCAGTCATTGGCAAATGTTGTCATCCAGAGGGCTTCCACATTTGTCTTGACTTCAGAGTAGTATATTTCCAACAGGAATGGTCCTTGTACTGAGGACTGTACCTCACCACTAATAACTGGCCTTTTGCTGGATCTGGGTTCACTCACTTTAACCATGTGTCATGTCTGTGAACCAGTTGGTTATCCATGTGGTGACATAGGGATTTATGCCCACTTTTGTGAATTTATTTATAATACTTGAGTCGGAAATTGTATCAAATGTCTTGGCCAGGTCAAGGTAGGTGGTATGTACTGTTTTACCCTCATCCGTGACCTTAGTGACTTTCTCAAAGAATTCCATCAGATTCAGTTAGGCATGACAAAGCCACATTGGGTCAATGTTTATAGGCCTCCTATGTCATTATTTATCAGGTCCATGATTATTCTTTCAAATGGCCTTACATATAAGACTAGTCAAACTTATGGGTCTGTAATTTCCTTGTTCAACAGATGATCCCCTTTATGCAGAGGGATGACTGTTGCTGTTATCTACTCTATTAGTACAAAGCCATTCTGGAGGTTGTTGTTGAAAAGAGATCCTAATGGGCCTGATAAGTCCTGATTTAAGCTGTTTGAGAGACAACTTGGTATATTGTCAGGCCCCTTTGAAGCCATGTTTTTAGCTTTAGAGAGCACAGTGACAACATGTTCTTTGCTGATAATTGGCGGTGGAGTAGTGGAGGGTATTTCTTGGGTGAGAACTGAGGATGATGGGGAGGTGAAGTTTTAGCTGTATTTGTTAGCTAGCAGATTTGCTATGTCTTCCAGCTGTTATCCCTTAAGTTAGCAGATATAACTGAAAAATGCCTTATGGTTATCATTTGCTTTGGAGGCTATTTTTACCTCAAAGTCTGCTTTCAGAGACTTGACTAGTTCCCTGATTTGCTTATTTAGACTAATGAGGGACTTATTGCTCATGTGCATATTCCCTCTTACTTCTCGACAGGACTTTCTTTCTTTTGTTGTACAGCCTAGTAATACCAGTGGTCCACCAGGGTGGCTTTTTTTGCAGTTTAACCTGGGTTTATTTTGGTCTGGTACTACTGTTTCTATGTCATACAGGTTTTTTTTTTGCATGCCTCTGCATAGGTTTCTGGGGAGCTTGGAAACTAGCTATGCTGTCGCTTAATAGAGGATAATTTACCTTAGAGAAGTTCTTAAAGTTTTTGTGGTTAGGTAGGGGGGTGGACTAGTTTTACCATTATTCCAAGTGAGATTGCTTTGTAATATGATCTTACCAGTGAGGACATAACACTAGAGGGAGTGCAGCCCTCTCCAATATTTGTGAGTACCAGACCTAGGATATTTGTTCCTCTCATGGGAGTGCAGGCTGGCTGCTTCAGGGAATTTGAATTTACAAAGTCAATACTTCTTTGGACCTGCATGTTAGTAGTCATGTATGCCTATCAATTAATAAAGGGGTAGTTAAAATCACCCATGAGTATGATATCTGGCTGAAAAAAAACATGTACCCATGAATTACCACATAGGTGGCAGTACACTAAACACCAACATTGTGATGAGAGACTTAGGGATACAGGTGGATAGTGGTCTCACCTTCGATAACCACATCACCACAACAGTCAGGAAATCCTTCTATGTGGCACACCTCATCATTAAGGGCTTTTCATCCAGAAAAAAGGAGGTCATTGTCTCATTGTACTCATCCCTCGTTAGACCCATTAGAGAGTACAACGCCCTGTTTAGTATGTACCTCACAAGATATCTGCAACAGCTGGAAAGGCCACAGAAATACCTCACTAAAAGAATCACAGACCTAAAGCAGATGCCCTATGCTGACTGAATAAAAAAACTCCAGCTATACTCTATGGCATATCATCTACTCAGAGGCGATCTCTGCTTAACATACAAGGCCATGTCAAACCCTGAGCTGTTGGACATGCTCCACTTAAAGAAATCCCAATTCCCTCAGAGCCACATGCTCCAGGGATCTAAACCTTGTCATCACAATGAACAAAACATGCTGGAGGGATAGTTTCCTGACACAGAGACTCCCCATACTCTGGCATAGACTGCCCATACATGTCAAACAGAGCACCTCCTTGACCCTCTTCAAAAGGAACCTTGCCGATTGGATGGGAGATAGGAAATTCACCCCAGGGATCACGTCAGTCACCTTGCTAGACAGGGGTCCAGGGAAGTAAATATTGTGGGAAGAAATATCCAGGGAATTGTTATGGCTAGGCTTGTATAGACCCTAGGGCTGATATCCTAGTACCAACCTATGAACCTATGAACCTATGAGTGATTCTAGTAACTTCAGGTATGATGTATGGTTTACCTGGTTCAGAGTGGGAGACCTGAAGCTAGCAAGAATATGGTAATGGATTTTTCCCATGGTTAGTTGGACATGGAGTAGCTCAATTATATCATATTGTTTGACCTGCCTTGAGGTGTGATTATCCTTTATTTAGATAGCTACATCTCCGCCTTTTGCTCTTTCATGTTCAGCAGGTGGTTGAGATGTATGAAAGGCATTATAGCCATGCACTGCTGGAGTGCTTTCCATGACTTTGAATCATGTTTCAGTAAATGCACAGACATCAGCATTCTCCAAGGTGAGGAGAGCTTCTAGGGAGTGCAGTTTTTGGTTGAGGCTCCTAGCATTAAACAGTAACACCTTTAGCTTGTCCTGAGTGGCTTTGGTTATGTTGGA
Organism: Protopterus annectens; assembly: GCF_019279795.1. Lineage (NCBI taxonomy): Eukaryota > Metazoa > Chordata > Ceratodontiformes > Protopteridae > Protopterus > Protopterus annectens. Next base: position 753,696,064 of record NC_056729.1, on the reverse strand, counting down.
AGGTTTGTCTGTTTGGCAATGCCTAAAAAAGGTGCTATAAGGATAGATAATGTTTTGGCCAATATCCAAATGACTAGAGGTGACAGGTGAGGACCATCACTGACAAAGCAGCGTGGTCTATCAACCATGTCCTCCCAGGCTGACAACCATTGGACCCTTTTTGAATGACACCAGTAGCTAAGCCAATTGTGTAAAGCAATCATTTTCTGCTTTTATTGTGGTATCCTCCTTGGAGATGATAGAATGCTGCTGAATGTTAGGCTCATACATGCCTGTGACATGTATTCTGAGAGCTCAATCATGTCTTTCTTCATATAATCCTAGGAGATATGGCTCACATCATGTACGACCACATGGACTATGTCTGAGTCATACTGATACTTAGGGGTAAGTGACTTGATTGCTTGTGTGATCTGGTGAATCCTGGCCCCTGACAGGCAACTAGCTGTAACCTTCCCCTTATCCAGCCTGATAAGAGAACCATTAGTGTGTCTCACAATGGAGTCTCCTATGACCAGAATATTGTATCATGGAGTGTTTCACCTTATGGACTTGGTAGTTGAGATAAGACTTTATGTGTTATGATGGGAATTGTTTTGTTTGTGTATGTGCAGAGTTTCTGAGGACTGCACCTGAGAGATCTTTGAGGTTTGGGTAAGTTACATGTGAGCACCTCCGCATATGTGGGTCTATGTGTGTTGTCATTTGTGGGTCTGGTGAGTGATGTGTGTGAGTCACTGGCAACTTGTTTGTTGCTTTTTGTGTCTGCATGTGTGAGTTTAGCCTCCAATGTCAATGTATAACTATACCTCTCAAATACTGTATTTGTCTGTTCGAGAATTAAGTGGTTGTCGATGTACATAAGGCAATTGTCCAACAAACTGGATGCAGAGATAGCAGGAAAGTGCCTAGCCTTGGTTGTGGGTCCTAATATATACTTGAAGGTAATAGGTGTGGAGGGAGTTTGTAACTGGATGAGGGAAAGGTGCTTAAGTGGTTTAATCTGCAGCTAGCCTTACCAGCAATACTGCCCAGTGCCTTCTGATCAGCAATAGTCCTGGGTGCTAGAATAGGGTAAGTAGCACAGTAGACTTTCACAGTATAATGAAAATAAACAATGTTTCCAAATGTTTGCATTTGTACAGGGCACTGACACCAGCAAGCAGCTCAGTGTAAATGTGCCAAATTTATACCAGCACTAGAAATACAGAAAACCGAATTAACTCTCTAGCCAATACAATGACTACACTTAGAGATCTTTGTGTGCTTCCCATCTTAGATAGACAAGGTAAACATACATATTGCCTCTAGATGAGTAATCCTAGTCCTCCTAATGTAAAAGCACAGTAAAGGAGTGTCCAGAGTAAAATGCTGCCACAAACAAACTTAAAGATACAGATACAGCAGTGTACTTAGTATAATTATTCAATAAAAGTACTTCACTTCGTAGAAATGTGCCAATAGCCACTCGATTGTACAAAATTTATAAAACCACTAAAACAAGATAAACTGGTTAATACGCCCTCCAGCCAAGAAAACAATACAATGTAGAAATCTCCAGTGTGTTACCCCAACTTATATACAGACCAGGCTACCACCCAGAGCCACTAGATGGAAAATACACTGAACTCTAGATGTAAAATCACAGAAAAGTTATTGCTACAGTATAAAAATACATTGCTTTATCCAACAACTAGCCAGCATTACAATGTTGATGCATGTCAGTTTTCTTGATGTTGAGATGGATATTCTGAAGCATTCTAGCAATTGCCTCATGTACACAGACAACCCACTTAATCATAACAAAAGAGATAAAGTATGTGAGAGGTGTAAATACACTCTAACGCTGGAGGCAAAACTCTCTCCTACTACCAAAACTAATCCTATAGAGGTTGTCAGTGACACTTGCACCATGCTTACTGCACAGTGTAATGACCCTACACATAAAACTACTTATGCTGAGGTACTCACAGGTAACCTAACAAAAACACTAAGACGCCCTGCACAGTACAATCAAAGAAAGGGTCCTCAGCCATCAAATAAATACTCTGTTAAAACACTACCCACAGCTACACATAGTAACACTGTATCCAATGCCTCTACTGCTAAGCCCTTAAGGCAAACCAGCACACAGACAAATTTCCTGGATATTGGTGATTCTATGGTGAGGAACACCAATGTCCCCCTCAACAGACTAAGGAAAGAGTCACAGTTAGCTGCCTTTCCAGGGCTCGGATCCATCAAGTCACACAGGTACTCAGGTCATTGAACCTCAGATAAAAGTATGACTCTGTCATAGTCCATGTGGGTGTAAATGACCTGAGACGTACCTTCCATGACTATTTGAAGTGAGACATGACTGAGCTCACTTGATTATGTGTCTCAGGCAGGTATGAGTCTAGCAATGAACAGCATACTACCTTCTCCAAGGATGATGCCACATTGCCAACAGAAAAATATTGATTTTAACAATTGGCTTAGCTTCTGGTGTCAGTCCAGGGTGATTCAATATTTGATCACCTGGGAGGACATGCTTGACAGACCATGCTGCTTTTCCAGAGATGGTCTACACCTATCCCCTCTAGGCTTTCAGATATTGGCAAAGACATTTTCTACCCCATAGTGACTTTTTAGGCAATGCCAAACTGATAAACCTACCAACTTAACTGAAGCAATGAAGGACTATCTGAAGGTAATACTGCTCAATGTTAGAAGTCTTAACAAGAAACTCCACTCCCTGCAAGTCTTCCTCTCCCTGGAGTGTAGACATCTGTGTAGTAATGGAGACATGGTTTAAAGTTATGGAGAGTACAAAAAAATGCAAGGTTATGATGCCTTTCATACCTTTAGATCAGCTATTGTACAGGAGGGAACTAAAGGTGGAGGAGACTCAGTCTATTTTAAAAACAACCTCAAAGCCAGATTAGTTAAAGTGAAGTGTATTACAAACTGGAACTCATACATGTGCAACTCACCATAAACAGGGTGTCATACCATATCCTTGCAAAGTATATATCCCTCTTCATGTTCTAGGAAACCCATACTGCCTATCTCAATGTACTAGACTCCATAACCATTCACCCCAATATGATATTCATGAGGGATCTCAACTACCACTCTACAGACCGAGAGTCCTGCACCACTTCAAATGCACAAGCCCAGCAATTCCTAAACGTTGTTAATACTAACATCCTGGAACAATTGGCCCATTCTCATACCAGGGGTATAAATATCCTTGACCTTGCACTCATGAATATGGGGGGGGGGGTTGATGTTCTTCACCCAATGTAATGTCTTCATTTGTCAGATCTGACCATAAGGCAGTATTACTTGAAATAAAAATTAAATCTGAGGAGTCAGCGAAACCAAAAACTTTAAGGCACTATTCTAAGGCTAATGTCTCTTTACTAAGCACCACCTTGACTAAATTCCAAGCACCCCCAAACCCAATAAATACCATAGCATATACTGAGCATTTTACAAAATCTCTGTGCAGCCATATTGATAGTTGTATATAGTGAGCTGTGCACACTCATATTAAGAATAAGACAAACTCAAAAGGTAAGCCACCCTGGTGGAATCACAATATCAATCAGTTATACAACAAAAGAAAAAAATTCTTGGCCAAGCATAGGCAGGATAAAGTCGTAATACTAAAAGCCCCATGACTAATCTAAACAGGGATAATTAATACTTCAAAGGCTAAATTTGAAGAAAAAAACATAGCTTCTCAGGCAAAGGACAACCAGAAAGCTTTCTATAGCTATGTCTTTAACCTCAGGGAAAATACACATCAATACGCAGAACGTAGTGTAAATAGCCTCACCGACACTGAACCGGAGGCCATTGCCAACCTTTTGGCTGACAAGTTTACCAATAATCCAGTGGAAATACCACATATCACAATCCTCCCAACCATTACCAGGGGAACAGGTCATCAATGCACTTTCTAAGGCCAAAACCATTGCATCGATGGGCCCCCGATAACATCTCGGGATGTTTAATAAATAAAATGAGACCTGACCAGTGTAGTCCAATTGAATCACTTTTCAGCTGGACCCTTCAGTCAGGTTTTGTGCCCAAGAAATGGAAGATAGCTATAGTCATTCCCCTGCATAAAGGAAGTCCACTCAATGATCAGGGTGACTACAGTCCCATAAGTCTTACCAGCCCCATATGTAAGGCCATGGAAAGAATCATCATGGACATGATAAATGAGGACATACTTAACATGCAAATGCTGGCCCATCACAGTTCATCTTTGTTAAAGGAAGGCCATGCTTATTAAATCTGGTGGACTTTTTTGATAGGGTCACCAAAGCATTGGATGAAGGTAAGACTGTGCACACAGCTTACCTCTACCTGGCCATAGCTTTTGATACAATACCCCACTCTGGTATTATAGACAACCTCACTAATTTAGGTATAGACCCTTTTATCACCCCTGGATAGCCAACTGGCTCACTTGTAGGACCTAGGAGGTCAAAACAGGTGATACCACCTCCACCAAGAGGCCAGTCTCTAATGGAGTACCCCCAGTCTCCATACTGGGCCTGCTCCTATTTGGCATATGTTTGCCCAAAATGACAGCAAACGGTGAAGGTTTATGGTGGACTAAGATTGCAGATGACTGCAAGCTGGGGGTTATCATTGACTCTCCTGCAGAAATTAACATTCTTCAAAAAGGTCTGTCTCTGACTAACAAATGGTGCCAATGTCATGGTCTTAAACACAATGCTAAGGCATGCATAATTGTACCTTTTGGAAAGTCATCCATTCCAGCTAATTCCCATGTTGATAATATGCCCCTAAGAGTTGACCAGTGGTCAGGGATCCGGGTACTCACGTAGACAATAGCCTTATCTTCAACCACCATGTGGCCGCAGTGGTGAGGAAATTTATATGTTGCACAACTTATAAGTAAGGACATGGCATCTAGATCCAAATATGTCATTATCCCACTGTACTCTGCCCCTATGAGACCATTCATAAAGTACAATGCTCCCTTTGGTATGCACCTGAGCAGGCATATGCAGCAACTATAGCGACCTCAGAGGTTCCCTACAAAAAAATAGAAAACATAACAAACCTGCCTCATGGATAGTGCCTTAAAGCCCTTTCTGGCTACTCAGTCTTCAATAGCTTGCTGAATGGTGATCTATGTCTGACTTACATGGCATCTGCAAACCCCACTCTTATGAATCTCCTACATAACAAAAAATACAAGGTCTAGGGACCTGAATTTTGTCTGTTACATAAAAAGAACATGCTAGAGAGACAGATATATGTCCCATAGACTGCCCCTCATATGGAACAGCCTTCCTATACATGTGAAGCTGAGTTTATCTATTACTCAGATTAAGCACCACCTAGACCAGTGGATGGAGAATAGGAAATTTACACTTGGCCTAGCACCCATGTCCCTTATGGACAGAGGTAGCTTATAGATGCTTGGCTCTCAATGTCCTTTCCAGAAATAGGACGTCATTATTCTTATAGAAAAACTTGGCTAGTCTTAGAAAGGCCCACCCCCACCCCGGGTCATTAGCCTAGTAACAATCTATGAATCTATACTTCTATAATTTCAATACGGTATCATTAAAACAGTTGCCTAAAATAGATGAAAGACTAACTGGTTTGACATTACTTATACTTATATCAGTTGTGTTACCTTTATTAAAGATAAGTGTTTTGTGACTGACTGAACCATTCCACATCTAAGTAAGCTATTAAATATGGTCTGATGGGGATAACCTAGTTCCATTTAAAGATAAGAACATAAAAAAGAGTAAGCTATTAGGGTCAGCAGATGTATTTCTTTTGAATTTTCTTAGTGTGCGATTAGCCATATTTTGTGTAATGATCAGACAAGCATCACCAATTGCTAATTTAGGTAGTACAACATCATGGATTTGTTTATACCATTACTTCCAACTGTAAAATACACAAACTACTAATAAAGGGTCTATGAAGGAATTTCCTCTGATGGTAAGAATTATTCCTCGGTGGATGCATGATTTGTAGGAGTTGGTATACTTACAATATTCCTTTTTATTTTCAAACTTGGCAATTATTTTATTAAACTTTTCTTTCTCTATTTTTTTTTTAATTTGAATTCACAGAGTTTTTTTATCTTATTTAAATTATCTTTGTTCATATGTTCATAGGTGTGTACTAGGCTAATAGCCCTGGGGCCTTTACAAGCCTAGCCCATAGTATTACCTTCAAAAAACAAACCAAAAGGTTCCGAACCAGCAGGTGTAAAACTCCAAAGGTTTATTAGGAAATGTAAAAGTAAAGTGCTTTTCGTCTCCCTTAGTAGGAAGACTTCTTCAGACAAAGGAAAAAATCATCAAACACAATTTAAAACCCCCAAAAAAGGGGTGTGTGTTACAAAATTACAAACAACTGCCTTAATTGAACCCACTGACATACCTTCACATTTAAAGTTGTATTACATTAAAAGCATAAATAAATGTCCACTTAGTGTAGACAGGGTGTTAAACATAAAAAAGTTTTAAAAAAGAAACACGAACTTGATAAAAGTAACCAAGAATGTCTTATTGAAGATTCATGAACCTAATCAAGTGTAAATACTGTTTGTTTCCCTTAAAATACATTCTAGCAAACAACTTTTCATAGGGTAAAACAAAACTCATACAGAATCTTGTGATTAAAAAGAAAATAAAATGAAGTAATGCTTGCAACTAAGTATATACAAATATAATATCCATTCCTTAACAGAAAAGGTAGTAAGGAGTACACATCTCTAATATTAATATTATTACCTTGACATCATGTCACCCAACCTTAGTTCACAGTGCCTCTGTTAAGTAAAGACACTGGAGTGATCCCTAGGGTGAATGTTCTATTTCCCATCCACTCATCAATATTTTTCTTGAAGAGGGCCAGTGAGGTGTTCTGATTGACATGTATGGGAAGTCTATTCCATATCATGGGCAGTCTCTGGGTTATGAACCTGTCCCTCAAGCATGTTCTGTTGATTGTGGTAATGAGGTTGAGGTCTCTGGAGCATGTGGTGTGGAGGGATTGGGATTTCTTTAGATGTAGCATTTCTAACAGAGATGGGTCAGACATGGCTTCATAAGTTAAGCAGAGATCGCCTCTAAGTAGGCAATATGAGACAGAGAATAGTTGAAGTTTTTTAGTCTGTCCATATAAGACAAATTTTTAATGCCTAAGATCCTCTTTGTGAGGTATTTGTGTGACCTCTCCAGTTGTTGCAGGTGTTTAGTGAGGTACATGCTAAATGGGGCATTGTACTCAATGATTGGCCTAATGAGGGCAGAGAAGAGGGAGACAATGACCTCTTTCTTCCTGGATGCAAAACTATTAGTAATGAGATGTGCCACATAAAAGGACTTTCTGACCACAGTGGCAATGGGGTGGTCAAAAGAGAGGCTGTTGTCAACCTGTGCTCCCAGATCTCTTATAACACCTTCTGTGTTCACTGGACTACCATTTATGTGGTACTTCATGGGAAATGGGTTTTTCCTAAAGGAGATGACAACACATTTTTTGGCATTGAGCTTAAGGCCATGGCTCTGACACCAGTCGTTGGTATCAGTGAGGCCTTTCTCTACAATGTCAACATCACTTGGGAAGTTAATAATAGCTCCCAACTTGCAATCATCTGTGAACTTTGTCAGCCAGAGTCCTTTCATGTTGGGCTGGACTTCAGAGAAGTAAATACCAAGCAGGAGAGGACCCAGGACCAAACCCTGTGGGACTCCACTCATGACTGGTTGTCAGTCTGACTTGGAGTCAGCTACTTTCACACTGTGGATTCTACCTGTGAGCCAATTTGCAACCCACCTAGTGATATAGGGGTTGATGCCTAGCTTAGGGGATTCCAAAGGCCTTGGCCAGATCAAGATAGGCTGTATGAACCACCTTGCCTTCATCCAATGCTCTAGTGACTGACTCAAAGAAGTCGACCAAGTTAAGCAGGCATGATCTACCCTTCACAAAACCAAACTGTGTGGGATCCAGAGTTTGGAGATTCCCTATATCCTTGTTTATTACGTCCATGATGATGCATTCCATAGCTTTGCATATCAGACTCATCAGGCTAATAGAGCAATAGTTCCCTGGGTCTGTAGTCACTCTCCCTTTGTGAAGAGGGATGACTGTAGCAGTGTGCCATTTGGTAAGATCAAAGCCTGAGGTGATGCTGTGATTGAACAGGGCACACAGGTGAGGTGCCAGTTCACTCTGTAGTTCATGTAGAACACAGCCAGGGATATTGTCAGGTCCCATAGAAGCTGAATTCTAGGCCTTGGGCAGTGCTGTTTTAACCTGTGCAGCAGTAGTACTGGGTGCCTGGCAATATATTGGTATTGTGACTGGTCCCTTGGGGGGAGAGAGGGGTAAAGTTGGCACTGAATCTGTTGGCCAGTATATTGGCAATATCTGTTTGCTCTTTGTTGAATGTTTTTTATGGTTACCTATTACAAAATTTAAGTTGCAGAACTTCGAATACAATATGGTTGACACCATATGATTGAAGTTCCATAACTTAAAAATTAAAAAAAAATAAATAAATAAAACAAAGAAAACATACCCTGATGGGTTAAAGCAGGGGGGCAAGCCCCACTGCACCCCCACACCCCTGCTACTTAAATATACCGACTCCGAGATCGCACTTTAATGAACTACGATGCAGAAAGGGAAGATTTCCATTTCCTACACTGTAGCGTGATCTCAGAGTTGGTATATTTAATTAGCTGGGGGTTTGGGGGGTGCAGGGGGTTTGCCCCCCCTGCCTACACCCTTTACTTTTTCTTTTTTTTTTAATGTTTATTTTGAAGACTTCGAATTTTCAATTGTTCAGTCATTAAAGGTTGACCTTTAGTGATTCGAACAATTAAAAATTTGATGTTCCAATAGGAACCCATTTCTTATATATGCAAACACATTTTTGCTTTTCCTTTATAACTTTTTATAGCAATTGCATTCCACCATGATGTGAACTTACTGTTTTGGCAGTATTATCATTAGGTATGTTCTACAATTATTTCTAATGATTTGTAAAGCAAGTTTTGAAAAATTTAACAACAGAATTTATCCTTCCGATTCCTCAGTAGGTCTCGATCAAAACAGTGCAAGTCTTTCCTTATTTGATTATAATTGATTTTGACATAGTTTTTTCTTTTACTTGTTAAGTATACTTTTGGGGTTGTATTAACTGAAACAAAATTGTGTTATGTTTTGTTTTAGCCAGTACAAAACATAACATAGTTTTGTTTTAGTTAATAGAACCCAAAAAGCATACTGAAACAAGGCTGTGTTATGAACCAAGTTCCCCAATGATTCCCACACATTTAAGTTCTTTACAATCTATTCTCATTTACAGCTACGAAGTGTAAAATATTGTTATTGTAGACCAGCTTGGTACAGCCATGAAATACTATAGTATCTAGAAATTTCCTTGCTAAATTCTACTAATTTAACAAGGATATTTGTAGATATCATAGCACTGCATCAGTACAATCTTCCCTATAAAAGCATAAGCAAAGTCTCCCTATAATATTTATTTTGGCTGCTCAGAATTCTCATTCAAAATTGAGACAGTAGTCCCTTCCTGGTCATTTCTACAGCTCCCCACAATCATCAACCCATGCCTCACACACTTATACACAGCATTAACCATCAAACCCACGCCAACATATACATATTGCCCATTTTTTACGCTAGTCTCTGTGGCCCTTGTCACCTATACACATGATGAAAACTGAGCTGTGTGGCCTGAGTCTCTTGCATAGCATGTCAAGTCCTTGCAGGGAATTTCACCACCTGGTCGTAGTATTGCATGTATCATTTTTGCTGTGACATGTCAGTCTTATTCTGGCCCAGAGTTATGAATCAGAAGCATCCTCTTATCCATTGCCAATATTTTGCATAGTCTTCCATTATAGCAGGTACCTCCTTCTAAATGTCTCTGCTGTACTGTAACTGTCTGCATTTCAACATTTTTGCAATAAAGCACATGCTGCAATGATTTTACTGCACATTTCTAGGTTATACTGCACTGTTACCATAAACATGTAGACAGTGGAAGCAGGCCTTTAACAGCCCAAACACATGCTCAACAAGAACAAAAGGTCTGTAATAGGGCAGTACTGTATGCATTATCTGCCATCATATGAGGAATTTCTAATTGGTGTCCTTATCATGGCTGATTGGAATATCTATCTTCACCAATAGAATGACCTAGTGGAATGTCAGTCAGCACAAATATCTCTTATAGATTACAAGTATGCCAAAAATGGAATTCATGGGCACTGTCTGGGTGGCCTATTGAAACATTGAATATTATACCCTATACATTGCAGATCACCTGGCAACTTACTGAGAGGAACCCCTTACCAGTGAAATACATAGCTATCCTTGTGACCCAAGATGTCAAAAATAATTTTCCTACCAGACCTGTAGTCGCACATTTTTTGAAATCTCATAACATTAATCCGGATTTATTGAGGATCTTTATAATGTATGTGTTGATATATTCTGATTTATATTTATATCCTTCTGATATGTTATTACAGAAGGAGGCTTGGTTTCTTTTCAATTATGATACTTGCAGTCAAAGGGCCTTAATAATTAATTACTTTGTTTGAAATAACAGTTTTGGAAGTATCTTGGAACCTCATTACATATAAGTTAGGTTATGTGTATTTTTGTATTCAACTGGCTTATTGTTATTGTTGTCATAATTGTTATTCTATGAACTCATTTGTTTCAACTGAATTATTTTTGATTTATGTTTTAATTTAAATTCATATGCATTATGGTACATTCTATTGTTCTGTTTAATAACATTCTAATTGATGAACTATTTAAGTGCTTTACTATGTTTAAAACTTTTGAACATTGAAGGCGTATGCTGAGGCACTAGTTCATTTCTCGTTTTTACACATTTTTTCCTGGTTTCTAATAAAGTTGCTTTTTTAGGCCAAGTGATGTTTTTTCTAAATTTTGGAGTGTGAAAAAGTTTATATTTGGCAACAGTCATGAAAGTTGTGTTCATAATATCCTTGTGACCCAGTTTGGATCTTTACTGGAATGTGGATGCAGTCAAAGTCTACCAATACCTCAGAAAAATGGGCTATGTCATAAAGACCTAACATAGTATTGTTTCTCTCCTTTGTATTGTATTGTATTGGAACCAGGTTTGCCCCTCTAGATGCTGCAGCAAACTAGCTAGAAACTGGTAGGGGATCCTTGAGGCAGAAGCTTGAAATATACCCACTGTGTTAACTGTAGATCACTGAAAAGTTCCTGCAGCTAAGATTCTCAAACCCACACATACCTTGTCATTTACAGGAATTGGCCCCCCACAAGGCTGCATATGAGGGTGACTCATCTTAACCTGCTCATGCATGGTGCTTCTATCTACACACTAGTGGTTCACTAGTTCTGAGTCGTGTAGTGCATGGTATGGTTGGCGTGGACAGATGACTCAGTAGCACTGATGTTGATGATGATATGCACCTCCATGATTTCTGCCAGGGATAACAGCCTATTGCGTATATTTATATTGACCTATATGCCTATGCTCTCACAGTCTCTGTCTCATACATTCAGGATTTAATTGAGGTTATCAGCCTCGTTACTGGTGTCTCTCAGTCGCATGCATTTCTGAATTGTTCTGCCAATTGTTTACCTTCACTTGCATTTACCATCCCCCTCCTTGTAGTAATATTAATATCCATTTTATTATACCTACATCTTTCGTACTGTTCAAGATGTGCCATTTCTAGGCCTATTGCCATCATGCTCAGTGTGTTTCTGAATCTCCATGCACTCAGTGAATGGACACTTGCCATGCATGATTGCCTACTGCATCACAAATCATGTTTCTAAATCTCAGACTATAATTTAGAATCAGCAAAGTAACTCCTGAAAACCACAAACCTTTCTTCTCGGCTTTTGATTTCTCAAAGATTGCCTCTAGACATTTTTTCAATTTACATTATTTTCTAAGAAAGCTTGTAAGGCAGACATCATCTCATCTCACAGTTTCAATATTACATCTGTCATTTTCTGATTATTTCCATGCTCCCTATATTGTTTATATTTATTGTTTATAATGGGAACTCAAAATGAGACACACACTTGTGGCATGCACATTTTTATTATATCTGTAAAGGATGTGGTTTGGTAAAAGGAATCAAAAGCAATGATATTAAATGCACAATTATATCATGTTTAATGTAATAGAAATTACTCACACATGCTTTCTTGAGACTGTTAAAGATTTCACATTCATATATCACACGTAATGGAAAAAGTGAATATGAGAATGCATTTCTTACCATCACACCTGAGAATGTGTGAGCCAAAGGATGTTTCTTGTCAGGATACTTAGTGGAATACAAAATCTGTTGCCTTTAATTTATTACTACTTTTCTTTTATTTAGCTTTTTTGTCATATACTGAATATTAAGCTGCCAGTGAGCTGTGCTACTAAACCACATAAAGGATATGTATTACTAAAATTTCATATTAGCCAATATCGATGTACTGTCAGTGTGAGTGTGCGCCTGTGCATGTGTGTCCACTCCTATGAGTGTGTTTCTGTGCATGTGTATGATTGCCTTTATATGTGTGCGTTTAAATGCATCTTTGTATCTGTTAGTATATTTCATTTTATTTGTATTCTGCCAAAATGTTGTGAGAAGAACATTTGCTTAACATGATTATATAAGTCACGAGAGCATAAAATTAAGTGAAAAATGCTCCATTTTCTGCTTTGCTCATAATCCAGCCATCATTTCCTTCACACCCGTCTAACAAAAGTTACACGATTCTTTAAACATATCACCACACTCAAACTTCACGTAAGTTTAAAGAAACCAAAATATCTAAATAAAAATATTTTTGTAGGGGACCCATGTTTCCTTGAATCCCCAGTATCCTCTGTTACTTATGTATAGCTGTTAGAAGGTCACTTAACAGTGGGGGAAGGGCTAATTCTCTGTACTGCAGTCTAGCATACATGAACACTGCCATTCTGTAATCAAAGAAATATTCAATCATCAGTGCTGTGTCTCAGTCCTTTCACTGAACTGATCACTCTGTCAACCAACATGCACCTGTATGGGTGTATATGTGTGTATGTATCTCTCTCTCTCTCTCCATCTATATATCTATCTCTCTCTCTCTCTCTCTCTCTATATATATATATATATATATATATATATATATAGATTCACTTTATAATCCCGAAATCCAGAAATACGAAATGTCAGAATTTCAAGACCATAAAGCCAAAAGCTCTAAATACCAAAATCCCAAAAGCGTGAATTTTGAAATCACGAATCCTACACTAACCAGACACCACACACATACACAAACACACACCTTCCCCCCACACACAAACACACAAACCTACACTACATACAAGCAGGGGGGAAAGCACCCCTGCACCCCCCATGTGGGGGATTGTGCCCCCCACACCACCCCTACTTAAATATACTAACTCCAGGGTCGCACTACACAGACAAATACACAAAAACGCCACCAGACACCTACATTCCCCTTGCAGACACACATCATAGTCACAACACACACTGACACACACTAAAGCCCCTAACCAACACCCTTAAATATACATACTTACCTGAACTTCCATTCAAACATCGCAACACCAGAAGCGGTACTTCAACATCTCCAAACGTTGAATTTTGAAATTCATGCTTCTGGAGTTTTGGTATTTAGAGCTTTCGGCTTTATGATCTCGGGATACTGAAATTCGGTATTTCAGAATTTCGAGATTATAAAGTGTTCCCACACAAATATATATATATATATATATATATATATATATATATATATATATTTATATTATATTATATTATATTATATATTATATATAGAGACACAGAAGACAGTTATAGATATAGATCTATACACACATACACACACACACACACACATTTATGTACACACATATGTGTTTATATATGGACACATGCATGCAGAAATAGCCATTCTTCAACTTATTTACTCTAGCAATGCTCATATTTAAGAGCTAAAAGATACTGCAAACCTAGCATCTAAACAAATTCTGTATTTGAATAGTTAATCTGAAGCAATGCATCACATAGAAGTGAATTATTTAATGGCACAGCAAGCATGCTAGCATAGACATATTCCTGATAGGTTATTGAATAATTAACATCTCTATCTGCTCATGATAAGTTTTGTACTGAAGTAATACAAAATAAGATTAAAGGGAAACCAATATTGACACAGATACCTCTGTAGTCAGATTTATTTTCTTAATTGCTTGTTATCCTGGCAAGAAAATGTGTCCTTTTGTTTGCTGGTAAGCTAAATCGTCTACTTGGCCTCTTTTCAGAAAATACAAGTTTTATCTGAAGGAAAGCACTTAATTTCTTTCAAAATGAAATATGTTTACAAGGTAAGATATGGTCTGAATAAGTATTACAAATGATTAGATCTGTAAATAACAGCACATCTGGTAAGTGAGGTGTACATAGAATGATAGTAGAAGGCTTTCTAAAATCATTAATGTTTAACATTTTTGCAGACTTTACAGTTCATGAAAGTCTACAGATAACAACATGATGGTACCTGAATCTTCTAATTTCAAACTTTACACTGATTTCCCTCTTTGTCTCTCCACTTCAGATTTTAATTACATGCATTGTGAAGCTTAGGTGGCAAGAAAGATATAATTAGTGCTGTTTATGTGAATCTGTAAGCCATTACCTCATTCATACCCAAGCACAGTGAAGGAACATGAGTGCTGTTAGAATGATGCAAGTGAAATATATCTGTGGTAAAGTGAATACTCGGCCAGACAGCACTCGATATATTAAAATTACTCAGTGCAACTACAAAATGAGTTTTTATTAGAATTCTTTTGACAGTCTTTACAAGCTGCCTTAGAGGAAAAAACAGGGGTACTCAAAGCACAAAAACATTTGGAATCTGCACGAAACAAGCAGAAAGGTTTACAACAATATCATTAGACAGCAGGATTCTTACAATAATTATTATGAGCTATGCGAATGAGAGTTCTCCAACAAACCAGTAAAGGAAGCAATGTCTTTATTTACTTGTGCTGCATGGATCACAGTTATTATGCTCAAATATCATTTAATGACATCCTGTTTCAGCTTTACTATAGCCGACCTTAAGAACACTTAAAAGGGCGCTTACCAATTCATAAGCATTCCTAAGCTGTTAACATCACATCTGGCACTATTGTGACACTAAAACAGGGTGTTATTTAACTCATGTTTGAGCATAAATAACTACAGCAGAACAAGAAATGGGTTAATTTCATCTCTTCTGTCTGATATCTACATTACACGCAGAAAAATGTATTTGTGAACCAACTGCTTCCTTTACACAGAGGGTATATAAAGACGCACAGTGGTTCCCAACTACATTATTGGCTTTCGAAGCTGACATAACAGTTCTCATTTTTTATGTGGCTACTAATGCATGGAGCAGACAAATCTTCATGCACTATAAAGAATTCTGATCATCTCGCCAACTGTAACTTGAAAACATGTTCTCAACATGGATGCCAAGATTCATCTCAAGAGCAATGCTAAACCGCAGTCCAATCATAATCGTTTGTGTAGTGCAAGGAGCACCACAATTGTGCACCAAAATTGGGAAAAAGATAACCTTGTTAAGGAGTCCGTAGTGCAAGACCTGATTTTAACAATCTTAACAGCACTTACATTTTCTTAACAAAGACTTGCTAAGGACCTGAAAAACTGTTAGGATCAGTTCTTCAAGCATTAACATGAACAGTGCTGGCTGGCAAAGAACAGTGTAAGAAGGTAGAACAGTTTTTAAAAGCTGTTAGTTGTTTTTCTCTAATAGACTTATAAACAAAGATGTCAAGATTAAGCAATGATGCGAACAATATTCCTTTAAGAAGGAATTAGGCAATTGGATAGGTAGTCATATACTCACCCGAGTATGACTGGCCTATTGCTTCTTGGAAAAGACAATATCATCTAAAGACTGTTGCTGGCAAAGTGTAAATGGACAGATGTTCCAGTTGATTGCATGATTCTGTGATTATATGCTTCACTGATAGCCTTATAAAGTCCATTTCTTCTTTGCACCTTCAACTGTCCTCAGACTTGGCTTCTTTCCAACCACCAAGCTATAGGTATACAAAAGAAGAAAATAAACCAACAGAAGACAACACAATAGGTGGATGAATATCACCAAAGATCTCAGCCAAGACTTATCTCGACTACTGATATGTCACTCCTGTTGATACTCTGGATGCCTCTTGTCATTCCTCACCTTTTTCCCAATACTACCTTTCTTCTTGTCAGCACTATTATCCTGACTGCTCCTACTGGCATTATTTTTCAAATATCTTGTTTTCTTTCTATCAGCAGATTAACATGGCAACTAAAATATGTCACTGAGAGCATCCATGTTTTCCCAAGTCTTTGTGATGTGCTTAGTACATCCTTAGTCACTAGCACTGGCAATAGGTTTGAGGTTTACTGATGTTACTTCTCCTCTGTGGGTAACCTTTAAATGCAGAATCTCTCCTATGCTCTTTTGGATTACACAGAAACCTCAAGTACTTTCTTCTTTAATGGCACTACAGCATATCAGTAACACCCCACCCAACCACTATTTCTTTCCTAGTCGCTGATCTATGACTGCCAAAGATCTCAGTGTGGCCATGCACCTGTCTGAATTGGTGAGAAAATCTGTATTTCACCATGTCATTGTGCTATTCATTCGCTCTGTATACACCCAATAGACCCATACTGTTTTTATCAATAATAATGACCTAACCAACTGGGTAAGTAATGATTCTGCTCCCCCTCCTCCCTCATGTTCCAAACTGCAAGGGTCATCTGTGCAGTCTTACTATGCACATGTAGAGGGAAGTTCTCAGAATACTAGCATGACATCCAACATATTAAAATATTTTTGCAGTGCTACCTGTCTCACAACCCTCTCTTTAATCCAATAACTGTGAGCCTTCACCAGTATGGCTTCACTCATTTTATTATGATGAGCACTAATTTCTTTCATGTAATGCATCCCACCTGCTTGGCAATCAGGGAATGGGACATCTACACCCGGATACATGGCCCACTCTTCCACAAAGCATGTTATGTAGTTCCTTCCACAGATTTTTACCAGTTCAAAATTTATACATTCTCTCTCCTTCCCCATTTTTACAAATCCACTTGATTGGTCATCAACATTTCTGTTATAGCACAAAGCATATATGTGTCTCCTTCGGGTGTATATCATAAGTCCAAATGCACAAATGTCTGAACAGCAAAACTTCAAACTGGGAAATTCGAAGTCTAAAAATAATGAAGCCACTGAACATTGAATTCTTTCCCAGGGAAAGAATTCAGTGGGCCGTTTCCATGGCTTTGCTATTTCCTCCACTGTGGTGCGATCTCAGAGTTGGTATATTTAAGTAGGGGGTGTGTGGGGGTAAAGCCCCCCCAAATTAGAAGCAGTATGTAGTGTTCATGTGTTTTGGCTTTTTGTACCGAAACAGCGATTTTCGCTGTTCTTAGTGTTCGGAGTTTTCAGTTTTTGAACTTTTGTGTTCGATGTTTACATAGTCAAAGTTTTGACACTTCAACTATTTGATATAGACCCTCTCCTTCTTGCCTGTCTACCTACCTAACAATTTCTAAACTCTCCAGTAGGTGTCCTGAACTGCAGCTTGCAAAGCCTCAATGTTTCAATATATTTCCTATCTCATTCCACAACTTTATCATATTAGCAATCCCGCCATAAGCTCAAAAGAATTATGTACAGCTCTTCAACTAGTTTTAGAAAGTGCTGTTCTTGGTTATTATAAGAACTAACCACCAGAGGACTTGTATTATTGAGTTTTGCCATGACAGAGTGTAACTTATCCCACCACCATACAAAGAAGGTAATTACTATCTGACTGGAGTCAGAGTTAAATCTTCAGACTGCCATTATGTGATAGCATCCCCTAGTAATATGACATTTCTGGCTCAGTGTATCAGCGGTACGTTTTATGCAGGTAAACAGGTAGGTCACCAGGTTCTAGAAATTTGGAGTATTCATCTGATATCATACCCAGAGAAAATGTATAATATACTACACAAGGGCAATAATAATTCAGGTGTGGATTGCCTTTAAATTCCAGGATAGTGAAAGAATTTTTTTCAAAATTATGAACAAAGTAATATCAAGAATAGGATGTGGAACATAAAAATTGTAAGTTATTCAGATACAAATCAATATCATATCTGATGTTAAATGAAGTATTACAGCTTTTGCAATTTTAAATTGAAGACAAGTACAGGGCTTCTTTAAACTATTGGTGAATTAAATACATGCAGTATGTGATCATTCTTTATATATTTTGAAACAGCAGTAATAAAATTACAAAGATGAACTATTCTTATCCTTGTTTATGTTGGTTTGTAAATGCACTGTACTTACTACATCAACACTAATTAGGTATTTCTACTCTGAAAAGATGGTTTATAGGTTCATAGATGTATACTAGGCTAACAATCACTAGTGCTCTTAAAAGCCTACCCATGCAACCCAAATGTGACAAACAAATTTGATTTATATTTGAGTTATAGGGGGATATTTATTGAGATATATGAGCTAGACCTGGGGTGAATTTACAATTACCCATCCATTAGTTCAAGTTGCACTTGAGAAAGGGAGGAACTCTGCTTCACATGAATGGGGAGCCTGTTCCAGAGAATGGAAATTCTCTAAGAAACATATCTGTCTCTCCAACATGTCCATTTTATGCTGCAAGCAAAATTTAGGTATTTTAGTATAGTAGTTTCTGATGCTGCTTGTTTTGTGAATGTGCAAAAGATTAATCAAAACAGGGGTCAAGGGATGCCTTGTATGCCAGGCAAAGATCACGTCTCAAAAGTCTGTATGATACCAAATAAAGAGACAGGACTTTGAGGTGATCAGCATAGGTCATTGTGTTTACTCCCTATATTCTTTTTGTAAGGAACCTTTGTGGATGTTCCTGTTGCTACATGTGTTTGGTCAAGTACATACCGAAGGGGACATTATACTCTATGATGGCACTGATGTGGGCTGCGTACAGTGGCATGATGACCTCTCTGGACCTAGATACCATGCCCTCAATTGCAAGTTGAGCAACAAAAAAGGATTTTCTTACTACCTTGGACACATGTTGGTTGAAGGCTAGGTTACTACCTACATAAGTTCCTAGTTCTCTGACTAGTGAATCACCTTTTAAGGATGTTTTATTGATGACATAGTTATCCAGGATGGCAGACTTCCCAAAAGGTACTATAATGCATTTCTTGATATTTGAGTTTTAAGCTAGGGCTTTGGTACCTAGAGTCTGTCTGTATTAGAGTGTGATCTCATCTTGGGGGGATTCAATGACTGTTCTCAGTTTGCAAACATCAACGAACTTGGTAGAGCCCTTTGACACTGGCTTTGACATCCGAGAAGTAGATATCAAAGAGGACTGAGCCTAGAAAAGAGCCCTGCTGGACTCCACTGGTAACTGGACTCTTTGTGGTAGTGTCCTCCAAGATTCTAACCTCCTGAGTCCTATCAGTGAGCCAGTTAACTATCAAGTGTGTTATAAAACGGTTTATACCTAGTTTTGTAAGTCTGTTGACAATGCCCTAGTGAGGTATTGTATCAAATGCCTTAGCTTGATCTAGGTAGGCAGTATGCACAGTTTTCCATTCATCTAATCCCTCAGTGATCTTTTCAAAGAAGTTCCCCAGATTCAATAAGTATGACCTTCCATTGACAAAACCAAGCTTAGATGGAGCCAGTGTCTGAATATCTCCTATGTCTGGCTGATAATTTCTCTGATAATTCATTCAATGGCTTTGCAAAAAGGATAGTCATACTAATATGTCTGTAGTTTCCAGGATCTCTTGAATGCCACACACCCCCCCCCCCTTTTGAAAGGGGGTGACCATTGCAGGCTTCCATTTATGTGGCTTGTTTTAAGACTATAGTTAAATAAGGGGTCCTAATAAGTCATATTTTCGACAACTTAGGAGGCATCCTGGGATGTTATCAGGACTCATCAAGGCCATGTTCTTTAGTGAGTACATCCAGTATATAGTCCCTAGTTATAGCTGGAGGGGTTTTGTTTGAGCATATTCATAGGTTCATAGGTTCATAGGTTCATACTAGGTTCATACTAGGCTATCTGCCCTAGGGCATTTATAAGCCTAGCCAGAGTGTGTTTGGCTTTCGCCACCCATTTTAAATTAATTTTGCTATGCCCTTTTTCGAGGTTAGTATACTGTGCCTCTGTCTAACAGTGACACAGAAGTGATACCCGGAGTAAACCTACTATCTCCCATCCACTCATCAAGATTCCTCTTGAAGAGAGTCAATGAGGGACTCTGCCTAACCTGGACTGGGATTTTATTCCAGAGTGAAGGGAGCCTCTGGGTTATGAATCTGTCCCTCCAGCATGTCCTATTTATTTCAGTGCTGAGGTTCAAGTCTCTCGAGTGCGTAGCTCGATGGGATTTGGATTTTCTGAGGTGCAGCATGTCCATTAATTCCGGGTTGGTCATGGCTTTATATGTCAGGCACATATCGCCTCTGAGCAGGTGGTATGCCACTGAGTAGAGCTGGAGTTTCTTTAATCGGGCAGCATATGGCATCTGTTTGAGCCCTTTGATCCTCTTGGTGGGGTACTTTTGAGGTCTTTCCAGTTGCTGCAGGTGTCTGGTAAGGTACATCCCAAAAGGGGCATTGTACTCAATTATGGGCCTGATGAGGGATGAGTAAAGAGGCACGATGACCTCCCCTGATCTAGATGTGAATCCCTTCATGATTAGGTGAGCTATATAAAATGTTTTTCTAGCCACTTTGGCCACGTGTTTGTCAAATGAGAGATTGCTATCAACGTGGGTCCCAGGTCCCTAATTACTTCTTCCATACTTAATGGATTACCACCTATGTGGTAATTTGTGGGCACTTTGTTTTTGCCAAAGGGGATGACTATACACTTTCTGGCGTTTAGCTTGAGGCCATGGTTCTGGCACCAGTTGTCTTTTTCTATGAGGCCCTTTTGTAGGATGCTTGTGTCGGCTGGAGAGTCTATTATGGCGCCCAGTTTGCAGTCATCTGTGAACTTGGTCAGCCACAGTCCTTCTGTGTTAGCCTGTACCTCCGAGAAATATATACCGAACAAGAGAGGTCCCAGGACTGAGCCTTGTGGGACGCCACTTGTAACTGGTTTGGAGTCTGACATGGCTCCAGCAATTCTAACCATGTGGGTTCTGTCCTTGAGCCAGTTTGCAACCCATCTAGTGACATAGGGGTTTATATTTAAGCTGGTGAGCTTATCTATAATGCCCGAGTGGGGTATTGTATCGAAGGCTTTTGCAAGGTCCAGGTAGGCTGTGTGGACCACCTTCCCCTCGTCAATGGCCTTGGTGACTGTTTCAAAGAAATCGACCAGGTTTAAGAGGCAGGATCTGCCCTTAACAAAGCCGAACTGGGTAGGATCCAGTGTCTGTAGGTCCCCAATATCTTTATTTATGAGGTCCATGATGATCCTTTCCATAGCTTTGCAGACCAAGCTAGTGAAGCTTATGGGGTGATAGTTTCCAGGATCCATTGAGGCACCACCTTTGTGGAGAGGGACCCCTGTTGCTGTACACCACTCTTTGGGTACATATCCTGTAGTAAGGCTGAGAATGAACAGTAGTTTTATGTTTGGGTTTAGTTCTTCTTGGAGTTCATGTAGGACGCAGCCCGGGACACCGTCTGGTCCCATTGATGCTGTGTTTTTTGCTTTGGAGAGGGCGGCTCTTACCTGAGCATCTGAGATGTCAGGGGGGCAGCACTCTGCTGGGATAGATATTCGCTCTTTTGGTGGGGAAGGGGGAGAGAAGTTTGTGCTGAACCTGTCAGCTAGGATGTTGGCAATGTCTGTGGGTTGGGTGTATTTTTTGTCATTTTGGACTAATTCTGAGCATATCTGGGAATTCCCACCCAGGTTCCTAACATAACTAAAGAAAGCCTTGTGATTATCCTTAGTGTCATGTGCAATTTGTCTCTCGAAGCTGGCCTTAGACGATTTTATGAGTGCCCGTAGTTTTTTGCTAATACTGATAAGAGATGCCTTCCCCTTTTGGGATTTTGCTCTATCATGTAGTAGCTTCCTCCTTCTATTGTATAGTTTGTTTATGGCTGGGGTCCACCAGACAGGATGCCTAACTTTGGAGGATTGGGTCTTGCTTTTATTTGGGATTGCATGATCCATGCATTCCTGAAGGTGTTCATAGAATGCGTTTATAAAGGATTCTGCGGTCTGGGCCGTATTTTCCACAGGCCCGGGGGCTTTGAAGGATTCCACCTCGGTTTTGAGGAGTGTGAAATTTGCTTTAGAGACGTTTTTCACTGTGGTTTTCTGGGCAGGGGCTGGGGTCGGGATGTGAATATCTAGTGAGATTAGTTTATGGTCTGATCTTACCAGTGAGGGATACACTTCTGGTCTGGAGCATAGAGTCCCCATGTTGGTGATGATCAGGTCCAGTATGTTTTCCCCTCTTGTGGGAGTGGCAACAAGTTGTTCCATAGCATTTGAGTTTATAAATTCTAGAAACCTTTGGGCTAGGGTGTTGGAGCTAGAGTAATGCTCCCAGTCTATGTTAGGGTAGTTGAAGTCGCCCAATATAATGGTGTTTGGAGAGACCTTCATATTTTTCAGTGTTCTCAGGAAGGCTGTGTGGGGTTCCTGGGTTTGGGAGGGTGGTCTGTTACAGGCTATAAACTGGAAGGCAGTTTTATCCACTGTTAGTTGCACATGGATAGTCTCTGATGCTTCGTGCTGTGCCACCAACCTGGAGGTGTGGGTATCTTTGATGAATATTGATACTCCCCCTCCTTTTGTGGTTCGGTCCAGGTTTTGGGGCCGAAAAACATGGTATGAGGTATAACCTGGTAGTGCTGAGGTGCTCTCAGGAGCCTTGAACCAGGACTCTGTTACTGCACAGATATCGATGTTCTCCATGCTAAGGAGAGTTTTGAGTGCATGCATTTTGAGGTTTAGACTTCTGGCGTTGAGTAGCATTACTCTTAGTTATTTATCCCTTGTGATACCTATGGAGGTGGGTTTGTCTTTTGAGCTTTGCCTAAAAAAGGCACTATGGGGGTGGCAAGAGCCTTTGCCAATATCTGAAAGCCCAGGGGTGACAGGTGCAAGCCGTCCCTAGCGAAGCATCGTAGCTTGTTGAGCATGTCATCCCAGGCTGACAGGTATTGGATCCCCTTTGAATGACACCAATACTTAAGCCAATTGTTGAAATTGATCATCTTGTCTTCATATTGTGGCATCATTCTTGGTGAGGGTAAGATGCTACTCAAGGTCAGGGTCATACCGGCCTGGGCTACATGCTCAGAGAGCTCCTCTATGTCTCTTTTCATGTAGTCCAGGGAGGTACGTCTCAGGTCATTCACACTAGCATGGACAATGACTGAGTCATATTTGTACTTGCCTTGGAGTGACCTGAGTGCTTGTGTTATGTGGCGGATCCTAGCGCCTGACAGGCAGCTCACTGTGACCTTTTCCTTGTTCAGCCTGGTGAGCGGGACGTCAGTGTGCCTGACGATAGAGTCACCTATTACAAGTGTATCAGGTGTGTTGTTTAGCCTTAAGGGCTGTGACTGTTCGGCACACTGGCTTTGTGAGCTATGTGTTGCACGTGTTTTGTATTGGGGTAGCGGTTGCTTGGGTGTCTGCTTTGGAGGTCTCTGCTGCTTAGGCAGATTTTTATTTAGAGCCTCCGAGTATGTTTTTGTGTGTTTATGTGTTTGGTTTGCTGTCGTGGTAGGTCTATGTGAGACTGGAATTGTAGCGAGTGCGGTTTCCTTCTCCTCCTGACTGTTTACGCCAGTACTGATTTGAGAGAGCTTAGTCTCCAGTTTGGCTATATGGTTGCATCTCTCACATGTTTTGGAATTTGTTGGGAGGAGGAGAGGGTTGTCTGTGTACATGAGGCAGTTGTAACATTGCCTCAAGATTCCCAGATTCACCAGCTGGACCGGAGAGGAGATTGACAACTGACCTTTGGACATGCTAGAATAGTATTGGGAATTCCTTTATAATTGAAAAAAAGGGCCAATGGGGAAAAAAGTACTCAAGGGGAGTTTGTGAGGGTGTAGTGCTTTTAATTTTTAGTGCTGACTTATATAATTGCTTTAGTGAGCAATTGCCAGGTTTTAGAGTGGGAATAGGGTGTTTATTATAAGAACTAGATCAGTTTTAAGGGAAAAAGTGAAGAGCAGACTTTGTGGAGCTGAGAATGGTTTAAACCCAATTAAGCGGCGCTGCCAACTGCTGCGCTATGTGCAAAATTGCGCAAAGCCAAAAGAGCTAGAAATTGGCTCAAAACGGCCAATTGACTAACAGATTATTGTGCTGGGAACACTCCTCCAGGGATAGATAGGCTGCTCCAAGCTCCACACTGCCACTGGTGAACAAAGAAGCTTCCCTTTATCCAAGATAGGAAATGGGCAACACAGGAACTTTCCAAAAGTCCAGAATACAGCAAAGCTTGTATTTGGACTACTCTAGGTCAGGAAAGATGGGAAACAAGGATATTTTATTTATTTTTTTTTTTTTGCAACAAACAGCAGGAAAATGCAATAAATATGTAACACTGGCTAGCGCACTTGAGTGTGTAGCCTCAACAGGTAAAAGCAACTAACAGGACAAACTTTAAAAGTTCAGGTGCAAAAACAACTTTAAACAGTTTAAAACAGTTCAAGAAGCAGAAATACTTGCAGTTTAGCTAGATCGGACAGTCGCAAAGGTAGTAGCAGGAAAACAAACACTTTTATCAGGTTAGCAGTCGCTCTTTTAGCCTCTCTGCTGCTAGCACCACTCTGCAGGACCACAAGGAGCTTGGCTGAGTAGTAACAAGCGCAAAAAACGTGCCAAAGTTGGTTTTATACAGGGGGACTTGAAAGAGCTAAAAATTGGCCCAGAACGGCCAATAGACTACCAGATTCTTGTGCTGGGAACACTCCTCTAGGGATAGATAGGCTGCTCTAAGCTCCCCACTGCCACTGGTGAACAAAGAAGCCTCCCTTTATCCAAGAAAGGAAATGGGCAACACAGGAACTTTCCAAAAGTCCAGAATACAGCAAAGCCTGTATTTGGACTACTCTAGGTCAGGAAAGATGGGAAACAAGGATACATTTTTTTTTCTTTTTTGCAACAAACAGACTACTAGATTCTTGTGCTGGGAACACTCCTCCAGGGATAGATAGGCGGCTCCAAGCTCCCCACTGCCACTGGTGAACAAAGAAGCCTCCCTTTATCCAAGAAAGGAAATGGGCAACGCAGGAACTTTCCAAAAGTCCACAATACAGCAAAGCCTGTATTTGGACTACTCTAGGTCAGGAAAGATGGGAAACAAGGATATATATATATATATATTTTTTGTTTGCAACAAATAGCAGAAAAATGCAATAAATATGTAACACAGGCTAGCACACTTGAGTGTGTAGCCTCAACAGGTAAATGCAACAAACAGGACAAACTTTAAATTACAAGCGCAAAAGCGCGCTAAAGCTGGCTTTAAATCAGGGGGTTAGAAAGAGATAGGAAATGGCCCAAAGCAGCCAATAAGCTACAGGTCACTGGGCTGGAACCACTCCTCAAGGGACAGATAGGCTGCTCAGGGCTCCCCACTCTCACTAGTGAACAAAGAAGCTTCCTACTATCCAAATAAGGATATGGGCAACACAGGAACTACGACACAGCTCAGAGATCAGCAATACCTGAAGACTGGACTATTCTAGTTCAGTAAAGGCGGGAAACAAGGATTTTTTTTTTTTACAAAGTAGCAGAAATTAGGTACAGAAACACAGTAAATGCTTTAATTCGGCTACCGCACTTGAGTGTGTATCCTACCAGTTAAACTAAGCAAAAACAAACTTTAAAAGTGCAAAAAACTCAGAAATACAGGCAGGAATGCAATAAAACAACTTTGCAGAGCTTATTTACTTAAAGAAATAGAGAAGTCTATATATACAGAAAAGCAGCTAAAACAGACAAACACTTCAGATGCAGTGCAACCTGGAGCACTTGAGTTGTAGCAATACTAAGGCAATGAGCTAATGACACTAGACTGGGAGGAGTGTCACAGATCAGATTTACAGTAGGGGCGGGCAACTGCAAAGCCACCAAGTATAAGAGACAGACACCAACTGTGAGGGAGGGTGGGGACAAGAGCCTACAGACAGTAGCACTAGAGAAAGCACAAACAGATAAAGATTTGTAAAGATACAGACTGCTTTTAACTGCAGACAAATCAGTTACTTGTGCAGATTAGTTAATAGCAATAAAATACACTCGAAGACTAAAAAGCAGACATCAAAAGTGCTATATATTAATTGTTAAAAACAATAATCTGTATAAATCGAAAAAAAACAGGATACTTGTATATCTCAGCTAACAGCTGCGGTCAACAACTTATCCACTCTGCTCAGTGTGTATAGATAGAAACCCTATCAAAGTTAGGGCTTAAATACCAGAAGAACAACTTTTTTTTTTTTTACAAGAACACAAAAGAACCAGCCCCCACTCAGCAGACTATTAACACAATCTAGCAAAGTTAAAGAGGCTTCAGCTAGAAACAATAGCCTACAGACAGTAGCACTAGAGAAAGCACAAACAGATAAAGATTTGTAAAGATACAGAATGCTTTTAACTGCAGACAAATCAGTTACTTGTGCAGATTAGTTAATAGCAATAAAATACACTCGAAGACTAAAAAGCAGACAATAAAAGTGCTATATATTAATTGTTAAAAACAATAATCTGTATAAATCGAAAAAAAACAGGATACTTATATATCTCAGCTAACAGCTGCGGTCAACAACTTATCCACTCTGCTCAGTGTGTATAGACAGAAACCCTATCAGAGTTAGGGCTTAATCACTGGGGGGATGGTTGGGGTAAGAGTGGGTTAAAGTTGGAACTGAATTTGTCTGCTTACAGGTTCACTATATCATCAGGCTTGTTGAATGTGGCACCATTAACCACCAGTTCAGCACATTGCTGTGTGCTACCCTTGAGGTTTCTGACATAGCTGTAGAAGGCCATATGTTTGTCTTTCAACTGAGAGGTTATCTTAACCTCAATAGATGTTTTTTCTTGACCTACTTAGCCTTCTTACTTGCCTATTTACTTCAATCAGAGAACTTTTATCTTTATGGGAATTACCCTTCCTAATTTTTACCATTTGCTTTTCTTTCATTGTATATCCTGTTTAATTTGGGATGCCACCAGGATGGTTTGTTTCTGGGGCTAGTTCTGGGCTTACTTCTGGTAGGTACAGCAGCCTCTGTGCAGCCATTGACATGGTTGTACAGAGTTTCTGAGAGCTGTTCAGCATAGCCTGGTGTGGTCTAGGGGCTTGGAAGGACACTGAATTTTGACGAACCATCACTTAACAACAGGTAATTTGCCACAGAATAGTTCCTAACTTGTTACTTATTTTAATGGGATTATGGAGTTGATTTTGAATTCAAAGAAGACAGCTTTATGGTCAGACCTTACTAGAAAAGATGAAACATTGGGGGTAGCATTCTTCCATGCTTGTGACCACGAGGTCCTGTATGCTGGAGCCTCTAGTGGGCATATTCACTATTTGGTCAAGGGTTTTTCTATTTGCCAAGTCCTCAAATCTCTGTACATGAAATTTGAGACCATGTCAGATTCCCAGTCTATAGAGGGTAATTAACATCTTCCATGAGTAGGGTGTTAGGTTGGATGGTAAGTGTTTCCAGTAGGTCCAGGTATGTATTGTGAGCTTTTTGGAACATGGAGGGTGACCTATAGCTGTCTAGGATATAGCAAAGGATTTTATCTGTGGTGATCTGCACATGGAGGAACTCCAGCACATCATCCTGATTGACCACCCCAGAGGTATGCTTGTTGTATTTTAAGACACCTCCACCTTTAGCCCTTGACTATGCCACTACTGGTCTTAAAGTGAGAAGACACTGACACCTTGCACTGCTGGGGTACTCTCTGCTGCTTTAAACCATGTCTCATTAACTGCACAGGCATCTATATTCTTAAGTGTGAGGAGGGCATGGAGAGAGTGTAGTTTTTTTATTTATGCTCCTGACATTGAACAGTAACACCCTGAGGTTCTGTAAGTTGATTTTGCTATGTTGGTAGGTTTCTCAATTTGGCATTGCCTACAATAGGCACTATGAGGGAGGACAGAGCCTTAGCCAGTATTCAAAAGCCTAGAGGGGAAAAGTGCAGACTAGCCTTGGCAAAACAATGGGGTGTAGTGACCATGTCCTCCCAAACTGACAAATATTGGATCCCCTTAGAATGACACCAGAAAGACAGCCAGTTGTTGAATTGAACTATTTTTTCTCATATTGTGGCATTATCCTCAGTGATGGTAATGGGCAGCCTTGGTGGTGCAGCGGTTAGCATTGCCACCTCACAGCAAGATGTTCTCCGGTTTGATCCTCAGCTGGGGTGCCTTCTGTGTGGAGTCTGCATGTCCTCCCTGTGGTCATGTGGGTTTCCACCGGCTGCTCCGGTTTCCTCCCACATCCCAAAGACATGCTATAGGTGGATTGGACAGTCTAAATTGGCCCTAGGTGTGAGTGTGTGCATGCCTTCTGTGGAAGGTTGGGCACCAGGCTGACAACTTGACACTATAAAAAATTCCACTGCCAATCATGAGTGGACAGGTGATCTGCTGTGGCGACCTCTAACTGGGAAAAGCTGAAAGAAGAAGATCCTCTGTGATGCTACTATGCTGCTCAGTGCTAGGTTCATACCAACCTGAGACACATAGGCTGAAAACTCCATAATTTCTCTCTTCTTATAGTCCAGAGAGGTGCATCTCATTTCATTTACACCTACATGGACTGTGATGGATTCATACTGGTACTGGCGGCATAATGACTTGAATGCTACATGATTTGGTGGATCCTAGATCCAGAAAAGCAACTGACAGTTATCTTCTCCTTGTTCATCCTGGTTAGAGGGTCATTAGTATATCTTACAATGGAGTCCCCTAAGACAAGACTCCTGGGAAGTGTGTTTGCTTGCCATAGGAGCTTAATGTTTGGGGCTCCACTGAGAGTGACAGCAATGTGTGGTGTTAAGTGTTGTCTTTTCTGACTGCTTTTGGGCTTACTGAGGAATAGCTTTGACAGGGTGGGGTCTTTGTTGTTTGTGAAGATTGTTTTTAAGTGCCTCAGTATACATTAGTCTATGTGTGTGTGTGTTGTGTGCTATGTGAGGTGGGTATAGGGTGTAGTGTTTCAACAACCTGATGTGGACTTGTATATGAGAGTTTAGCTTCCAGTGTCATTGTATAATACATGTCTTGCATACTATGTCTGATTCTTTAAGGGTTAAATGGTTACCAGTAAGTAGGAGACAATTAATACAATATCTCAGGATGCCCATATCCACCAGGTTAGGAAATTGCATATCCATACTGTCCAGTCCTTTGATTTGTGAGCTACAAGTGGTTGGTGTATTAGGGTTAGAAGGCTATTAAGGGTATTTTAGTCTGTGTAGACAAATAAGGGTGATCTATCGGTGTAGATTATATTAAACAGTATAAAATTCTACTAACTTTAATGTTTACACAATACTGAATTCTACTAAAAATGTAGGTATTGCCACTCAAGGCCCAACTAGCTGCTCTAAACTTGATGGCAGACAAGGTATTTGCACTATGTTATTGCTTTACAAGTTGCAATTTTATGGACAATTATAGGTGTTTATGTTCATAGGTGTATACTAGACTAATGGCCCTGGAGCCTTTACAAGCCTTGCCCATAGGATTACCTTGACATCGTGCACCCGACCATAGTTCCCAGTGCCTCTGTTGAGTAGAGCCACTGGAGTAATCCCCGGGGTGAATTTTCTATTTCCCATCCACTGATCTCTTGAACAGGGCCAGTGAGGTGCTCTGCTTGACATGTATGGGAAGTCTATTCCATTGCATGGGCAGTCTCTGGGTTATGAACCTGTCCCTTTAGCATGTTTTATTGATTGTGGTAATGAGGTTGAGGTCTCTGGAGCATGTGGTGCAGAGGGATTGGGATTTCTTTTGATGTAGCATTTCTAACAGAGCTGGGTCAGACACGGCTTTGTAAGTAAAGCAGGGGTCGCCTCTAAGTAGGCGATATGAGACAGACAATAGTTGGAGTTTTTTGAGTCTGTCCACATAGGACAAGTGTTTAAGGCCTAGGATCCTCTTTGTGAGGTACTTTTGTGGCCTCTCCACTTGTTGCAGGTGTCTAGTGAAATTCATGCCAAATGGGGCATTGTACTCGATGATTGGCCTAATGAGGGAAGAGTAGAGTAGAGGCAGACAATGACCTCTTTCTTCCTGGATGCAAAACCTTTAGTAATGAGATGTGCCATACAGAAGGACTTTCTGATCACAGTGGCAATGTGGTGGTCAAAAAAGAGGTTGCTGTCAACCGGTGTTCCCAGATCTCTTATACCACCTTCTGTGTTCAGTGGACTACCATTGATGTGGTAATTCATGAGAACCGGGTTTTTCCCAAAGGGGATGATGACATTTTTTGACATTGAGCTTAAGGCCATGGTTCTGACACCAGACGTTGGTCTCACTGAGGCCTTTCTGTAGGATGTCAATATCACTTGGGGAGTTAATAATAGCTCCCAACTTACAATCGTCTGCAAACTTTCTCAGCCAGAGTCCCTTCATGTTGGCTTGGACTTCAGAGAAGTAGATACTAAACAAGAGAGGACCCAAGACCGAACCCTGTGGGACTCCATTCATGACTGGTCGGCAGTCTGACTTGGAGTCAGCTACTTTCACTCTGTGAGCCAGTTTGCAACCCATCTAGTGATATAGGGGTTGATGCCTAACTTAGTGAGTTTTTCTATGATTCCTGAGTGGGGAATGGTATCAACGGCTTTGGCCAGATCAAGGTAGGCTGTATGAACCACCCTGCCATCATCCACAGCTCTGGTGACTGACTCAACCAAGTCTACCAGGTTGAGCAAGCATGATCGACCCTTCACAAAACTAAACTGTGCGAGATCCAGAGTTTGAAGATTCCATATATCCTTGTTTATTATGCCCATGATGATGCATTCCATAGCTTTGCATATCAGACTCATTAGACTAATGGGGTGATAGTTCCTATGGTCTGTAATCACTCTTCCTTTGTGGAGAGGGATGACTGTAGCAGTGTGCCATTCGGTAGGGACAAAGCCTGAGGTGAGGCTGTGATTGAACATGGCACACAAGTGAGGTGCCAGTTCCCTCTGTAGTTCATGCAGAACACAGCCAAGGATATTTACAAGTCCATTAGAAGCTCTATTCTTGGCCTTGGACAGTACTCTTTTAACCTGTGCAGCAGTAATACTGGGTGCTTGGCAATCTACTGGTATTGTGGTTGGTCCTTTGGAGGGGGAGAGAGGGGTAAAGCTGGCACTGAATCTGTCAGCCAGTATATTGGCAATATCTGTTGGCTTGGTATAGGAGGTACCATTGTGCAGTAGCTCAGAGCAAATCTGGGTATTGCCGTGGAGATTCTTAACATAACTATTGAAGGCCTTGTGGTTGTCTTTACTATCTGCTGCAATTCTGTTTTCATAGCTATCTTTAGAGGATTTGATAAGGGATCTCAACTTTGTGTTGAGGCTGATAACGGACTTTTTTTAGTCTAGGGACTTCACCTTATTCCGCATGAGTTTCCTCCTTTTGTTGAAGAGTTTGTTTATGGCAGCGGACCACCAGATTGGCTTCCTTTTTTTTAGAAGAATGTCTTGGTTCTATTGGGTATGACGAGATCCATGCATTTGTGTATGTGTTTCTACAGTGCATTGGTGTATGATTCGGCAGTCATGCAACTATTCTCCATTTGCATGGGTGCCGTGAAGTTAGCCACCTCTGTTTTTAGGAGCCCAAAGATAGCTTTGAAGAAGTTTTTCATGGTAGTTACCTTTGCAGGGTGGGTGGGAGGTTTGTGGATTTCCAAGGTGATTAGTTTGTGGTCGGATCTAACCAGGGATGAGTTGACTAATGGTGTAGAGCAATGGTCGCCCATGATAGTAATGACCAGGTCAAGGATGTTGCTACCTCTAGATGTGCTAAGAACAAGCTGGTCCAGGGCATTGGAATTAATGAATTCAGGGAAACATTGGACAAGTGTATTGGTACATGAGTAGTTTTTCCAGTTAATGGAGGAGTAGTTGAAGTTGCCCAGTATAAGAATGTTAGGTTGGACCCTAATATTCTCCAGGGTTCTTTGGAACATGGAGTGTGAGTCTTGGGACAGGGTTGGGGACCTATAGCAGGCTACAACCTGAATCGCTGTCTTACCCAATGTTAGCTGCACCTGAAGTATCTCTGATGCATTATGTTGGGCTACCAGTCTGGAGGTGTGCACATCCTTTATGAATATAGAAACACCACTGCCTTTGGAGCTTCAGTCCAAGTTCTGGGGCTGAAGGGTGTGGAATGAGTTATAGACTGGTAGTGCAGGGGTGCTTTCTGCTGCCTTGAACCAAGTCTCTGTTACAGCACAAATGTCGATGTTCTCCATTTTAAGGAGTGCTTCGAGTGAGTGCATTTTGAGATTTTGACTTCTAGCATTGAGCAGCATGACCCTCAGATTGCATTTGTTTATAGCTGTTACAGTGGTAATTTGGTATTTGGAACACCACCCAAAAAGGCACTATAGGGGTGGCAAGAGCTATGGCCAGTATCCGGAGAGAGAGAAAAATTTGCTTTCTAGGTGTTTGCTGCTGTAAAAAGCACTGCTACCCCATGCAAACATGCAAAATTTATAGCAGCCAAATGGCCAATTAAAATGACTACATTATGAATCCCTTTGTGCACTTCCCAACTCAGATAGACCAGGCAAACACCTCCTGTCACAAGATAAATAAACCTAGTCCTATTAATGTAAAAACACATTACAGAAAACCCACAAGTGCAACACTAACACAAAATACTTAAACAGCTAGCTGAAAATCCTTTATTGAAGGTAATTTCAAGACAGTCTCCCAGATTCAGTAAACTTCCATGCAGGAATAGCTTAGTCCTGCGTGGAAGTGACCATTTAGGAGCAGCATGGCAGCGCCATGTATATTAATGAAGGCATGTTGTCTGAGCTCCTAAATGGACACAGAGCATGGACGAGTGCAGGGGGTGTGTCTGAGAGAAGAGCTCTCACAATATACATGCCTCCACAGTTAAGAACTGCAGTTTAGCTATTACAATGAGCAAGACTGCTCATAGGGGGTTGCATACCCCCAGCAACACCCCCCCAAGTGTATAAGAGCAATATTTAAAATATAATAATATAAACAATTTATATTTTTTAATCAAACAGATAAAATTTAATCATAGGTGCGTAGTTTTGGCCATTGCTTAGCTACATATACTGTAGCTTAAATGGCACAAGAAGATAAATGTCAAGATATATGCAAATAAAGCAGTACTGCAATAGTGTAGTGGTCAGAGCATTTGCTTCATGAACAGTCATTGCCGGTTCGAGTCTCACTTCAGTGCATTCCATTTTCCATGTCAAATCACTTTATGAACAATATTTTAGTTGTATAACCTAAACATAAATAACATATATTTGTGAACTGGAGTACTGCATTAAATGTAGATGTGAGGTGTCATTGTAATAATGTTTTAAAATCCACAGATAAACACAAGTACCCCATACAGTATACGTACACATGAATCAGGGATACAAATCGAAGGTATAATGTGTAATGCGCTTAAAACCTGAGATTTGGCAGGCTAAGCTCTAGCTGTATTCAACTGGACGTATAAGAGAATTTAAGTACCTTTTATCTGCACCTTTTTCAAATAATACAGCATTTTAATTGATTTATTTGTGTTGCATTGAATATTAACTGAACTGGAAGTTTTGACTCTGTTTTTTCAGTTAGTGTTTGGCTAGATTTTATTGCCTGTTAGAATTCATGCATAGACAGTAATTGCAGTCGGGGGTAGTCTCATTCATTGATATCCTGTTACTGCCTATTTAAGTGGTACATTTTGGAATATTTTCTGCATAAAATCTAAGCTTTGGCCCACTAAGATCTAGCTGTATTCAACTGGATGTATAAGAGAATATAAGTACCTTTTATGTGCACTTTTTTTCAAATAATACAGCATTTTAATTGATTTATTTGTGTTGCATTGAATGTTAACTGAAATGAAAGTTTTGACTCTGTTTTTTCAGTTAGTTCCCCACCCACCCTCGCTGGTTTTGTTTTGGTGTTAATCTTGGTGGCTTTGAAACTTCCCACCCCTCTTGTAAATTTGTGTTTGGATACTCCTTCTGTGCCCATCTCATTTGCTCACTCAACTGAGTGCAGTGAGATCATTTTCTGATTTCAGGCACTTCTACTGTGTACAAAGAGAGCATCTATCTGGGAAAGAAAAAAAAAATAAGCTTGTTTTCTGCCTTTCCTGTAAGCGGTCTAGACTGTTTGTAGGCTTCTGAGCCCCCAAGCATTTCTGTGTTGAAGGGAAGCCTTCTAGCTTAATTTTGTTTCTTAGAACTAGCCAGTTTTCTAGTTTCAGCACTCAAATCTGTTTCTTTGAACTCAGCACTTGTTCAGAACTCGTTGTAAGCACTAAATAAGCTGCAAATTACTACAGCACTCAACTTTCCTCACTTATCTAGAGGAAAGCAGTTTCTAGTACTTAATAAATAAGCACCTATCCAGGCATGTCTAAGGGTCAGCTCCCAGTGATTTCCCCTGTCTACCTGATGAATCTGGGCATCTTGGGTTAATGCAGCAATTGCCTCATGTACACAGACAACTCTCTCCTCCTACCACCCAACACTACAACCTGTGAGAGATGCACTCATATAGCCAAACTGGAAGCAAAGCTCTCTTCACCAAAGACTGGACTAGACAGTCAAGAGGAGAAGGTAAACACTTGCACCACACCGCACTCATCACATAGTCCCTCAAAACCTACACCACCAAAACACACACATAGAAACACAAAACATACACCTACATTCATGGAGGCTCTCAATAAAAACCTGCCCAAGCATCAGGGACCTCCAAAGCAGAAACGCAAGTAAACTCCACCCCTCAACACAATGCAAATGACACATAGCCCACAAACTCAGTGTGCCACTCAACCACAGCCCATAAGGCATAACGTACCCAACACTCTAGTCATAGGTGACTCTATAGTCAGGCACACTGATGTTCCACTCACCAGGCTAAACAAGGAGAAAGTTACTGTCAGCTGCCTGTCAGGTGCCAGGATCCACCACATAACCAACGCACTCAGGTCACTCCACAAATACAAATATGACACTGTCATTGTTCATGTTGGTGTGAATGACCTGAGACCTACCTCCCTGGACTACATGAAAAGAGACATGGAGGAGCTCTCTGATCTTGTAGCCCAGGCAGGTATGACCCTAGCCCTGATTAGCATCCTGCCATCACCTAGAATGATACCACAGTACAAGGACAAAATGATTGACTTCAACAATTGGCTAAGCTTCTGGTGTCATTCTAAGAGGATCCAGTATTTGTCTGCCTGGGATAACATGATCGACAGACCACGATGCTTTGCCAGAGATGGCCTGCACCTGTCGCCCTTGGCATTCTGGATACTGGCTAAGGCTCTTGCCACCCCTATAGTGCCTTTTTTAGGCAAGGTTCAAATGACAAATTCACTACCGTAACAGGTACAAGCAAGCAAAATCTGAGGGTAATGATACTCAATGCTAGAAGTCTAAACCTCAAAATGCACTCACTCGAGGCACTCCTTAAAATGGAGAACATCGACATCTGTGCAGTGACAGAGACCTGGTTCAAAGCTCCAGAGGGCACCCCTGTGTTACCAGACTATAATTCATACCACACCTTTCGGCCACCTAACCCGGAACGAAGCACTAAAGGTGGAGGCATGTCCATATTCATTAAGGATATCCACAACTCCCGGCTAGTTGCACAGCATAATGCATCTGAGATTATCCAAGTACAACTAACTCTGGGCAAGACCGCAATCCAAATTGTAGCTTGCTACAGACACCCCACCATGCCCCAGGATTCCCACTCCTCATTTCCTGATACACTGGAAAGTATTAGGGTACAACCCAACACCCTAATAATGGGAGATTTCAACTACCCCACCATTAACTGGGAAAACTACTCATGTACCAACTCTTTTGCTCAACGTTTTCTGGAATTCATAAATTCCAACACCTTGGATCAACTTATTTACACCCCCACCAGGGGCAGCAATATCCTAGACCTGGTCATTACCAACATGGGCAACTGGTGTTCCACACCAGAGGTCAATTCCTCATTGGTCAGATCCGACCACAAACTAATCACCCTAGACATCCACATCCTGCCCCCACCACCAATTAGGGAAACCACCGTAAAAAACTTCTCCAAAGCCAACTTCACACTTCTTAAGTCAGAAGTGGTAAACTTCATGACACCCATGCAGATGGACGACATAGGTACAACTGCTAAATCTTACACAAATGCACTTTATAAGCAGTTACAAGAGTGCATGGATCATGCTATCCCTAATAGAACCAAGATGCTATCCTCCAAAAAAAGGAAGCCAATCTGGTGATCCTCTGCCCAAAACAAACTCTACAACAGAAGAAAGAAACTGCTGAAAAAAAGAGTAAAATCCCATGACTGGAGGAACTCCTTGGTCAACCTCAGTAAGAAGCTGAGATCCCTCATAAAATCCTCCAAAGCTAGTTATGAAAACAAAATTGCCACTGACTCTAAAGACAACCACAAAGCATTCTATAGCTATGCCAAGAATCTCAATGGCAACAATCAGATCTGCTTAGAGTTACAGGACAATGGCACTAAATATACAGAACCAACTGATATTGCCAACATCCTGGCAGATAGGTTCTGTGCAAACTTTACCCCCCTCTCACCCCCCAAGAGGGCCCATCTCTATACCAGAAGAATGCAAAGTTCCTGTAATCACGGTTGCACCAAAGCCAAGAACACAGCATCCATGGGACCTGACAATATGCCAGGCTGCATTCTACATGAACTACAGAATGAACTGGCACCCAACCTAAGTACCATGTTCAATCACAGCCTCCCACTGAATGGCACACCATGATGGTAATCCCACTCTACAAAGGGGGAGCCACGACGGACCATGGGAACTATCACCCCATTAGCCTGATGAGCCTGGTCTGCAAGGCCATGGAAGGTATCATCATGGAACTCATAAACAAAGACATTGGTAATCTCCAAACTCTGGACCATACCCAGTTCAGATTTGTCAAAGGCAGATCATGTCTCCTAAACCTGATTGACTTATTTGAAGCAGTCACCAAAGCCATAGATGAGGGTAAGGTGGTTCACACAGCTTATCTAGATCTCACCAAGGCTTTTGACACCATCTCCCATGAATTATAGATAAGCTCACTAAACTAGGTATAAATCCCTATATCACAAGATGGGTCGCCAACTGGCTCATGGACAGAACCCACACTGTGAAAGTAGCAGACTCCAAATCCGACTTCAAACCAGTGACAAGTGGGGTACCACAGGGTTCAGTCCTGGGTCCTCTCCTGTTTGGTATCTACTTATCTGAAGTATAGGCTAACACAGAAGGTCTTTGGCTAACAAAGTTTACAGATGACTGCAAACTAGGAGCCATAAACGAAACTCCTAACAATGCGGACTTACTACTATAGGGCCTCACTGAGACAGATGCTTGGTGTCAAAGCCATGGCCTGAAGCTCAATGCCAAAAAGTGTACTGTCATCCCATTTGGTAAAACCTCTGTACCCATGAACTACCACATAAGTGGTAGACTATTTAATGCCGAAAGTGTGATAAGAGACCTTGGGACACAGGTGGACAGTAGTCTCGCCTTTGATAATCACATCACCACAGTGGTCAGGAAATCCTTCTACGTGGCTCAACTCATCACAAAGAAAAAAAGAGGTCATTGTTCCCCTCTACTCATCACTCATTAGACCCATTATAGAGTACAATGCCCCTTTTGGTATGTACCTCACAAGACATCTAAAACAACTGGAAAGGCCACAGAAATACCTCACAAAGAGGATTATGGGCCTCAAACAGATGCCGTACACTGACTGTCTCAAAAAACTCCAGCTTTACTCCGTCGCATATCGACTACTCAGAGGCGATCTCTGCCTAACATACAAAGCTATGTCAAACCCAGAGCTGTTGGACATGCTCCACTTAAAGAAATCCCAATCTCTCCAAGCTACACGCTCTAGGGACCTAAACCTTGTCGCCACAATAAACAGAACATGCTGGAGGGATAGATTCCTATCCCAGAGACTTCCCATACTCTGGAACAGGCTACCTATCTATGTCAAACAGAGCTCCTCATTAGCACTCTTTAAGAAAAATCTTGATGATTGGATGGGAAATAGGAAAATTCACCCCAGGGATCACTTCTGTGGCTCTGCTCGACAGGGGCACAGGAAACTAATTTTCATGGGTGGCAAAAGCCAGGGTACCTTTTTGGCTATGCTTATATATGCCCTAAAGCTAATAGCCTAGTACCTACCTATGAACCAATGAACCTACGAATGATACATCCATATGGTGTCCAAATCCACCACCTTCCCAAGAACCATGTTACATTTCTGTCTAAGTCAGTACAGGGAGAGGCGGAAGTAAGCATTATTAAGCAGTAATAAGTGGGAGTAAGCATATTTAAGCAGCAGTAAGCGGATTTAAGCCTGTTTACATGGGGGTAAGCAATGCACACAAACGTTAAGCAATATTGAAGCTAACTCTATGTAAGCATATTTAGCATTGCTTACCTTCGGCAAACCCATGCAAACCCACTTACAATTGCTTAAAAGTGCCTTAATCACTCTGTATCCAACTGCTGTTCTGCCCAGCAACAAAATAAACAGACCTTGCAGGTTTGAACCCAGGACCCTGTACACTATAGTCACCGTAGCCATCACAGCAATACATAAAATTGGGGTATCACCAAACAGATCCTCACTATAGGAAAATCAAACTTAACATGTGAAAGGAATCTATATACAGTTTTATGTTGTATAACTTAATACATAACATAAATATGTGAACTGGAGTACTGCACTAAGTCCAAATGTGAGGTGTCATTGTAATAAAGTGTTGAAATTCCCTATTAAACACAAGGACCCCATACAGTGTACGTACACATGAATCATGGATACCAAACACATATATAACATGTAATGAATAATAAATCAATGCCAAACAGCAAATAGTATGAACATTAAAAATTAAGCAATGCTAAGTATTGCACAGCCCTGCTTACTAGCTGTAAGCAATGTGTAGGCCTGCTAAATCAGTTTGCCCATTGGTATACACATTTAAGCAGTGTCAACCTTAGGTAAGCAGGTTTGCCCATTGCTTAGCATTTGCAAAACCGTCCATTCATGGCAAAGTGTGGGAAATCGGCCCTATTTAAACCCAACAGGCGAGAATACATCTCATAACTGGTTGCAGTTTCCTCTTGTAGACACTATGACTGGTGTGGGAGAAGGAGTTTACTTTCGGGTGCAGTGCTGGGACATCCAGGAGTCCAAAGTTATGATAGGACTTCTTGTTAAAGACCAAGACCAGAGACTGCTGCATGACCAGTACCAGGGTTCCCAATATAAAGAGGAAGCCTGGGACCATCTTGCCCATGATCTCACCACTGCCACTGACATACCTCAAACTGGTGAGCAGATCAGGCATCACTATGCTGACCTGAAGCAGAAAAAGAGGGATCTCTTGGATCAGTGGATCCAAGAGGCTAGGTGGATGGGGGAAGTCCCAGCCATGTGTAAGTATTAGTCTACTACCTGTTAAATAATTGCCAGCTCATGTATATTATGGATAAGTATGGCTAAATATTCCTCTTATGTCTTTGACAGTGGCAGATGAGCGGGCTGTGAACTGGGAAGCCCATGCCTGTAGATTGTAGAGGCTGCGTCGAGAGGCAAGTTAGTAATACTCTTGCATGTACTGTCATAAGAAATAAATCTAAAAGTAGAAGAAAGTTAATTGCCAGTATAAAACATGTATTGTGTATGGCATGTACTGAATACACCAGACAATATGGCAGGAAGAGTCTCATATAGGTTGTACATAAATAGAAGTTTAACAGCCTGACAATAAAGGTCTAACTGCTGGACTGCTTGTGTTTACTCTGGTATCATATGGTAATGTAGTGTTGCAATCTCTTAATAGTACTGTTGTATTAAACACTGTTACCCGTACCATGGTACATAAATAAAATCTGTAGGAATGTGTGTATATGACTGTTGTAATCACAAGAGGTCATATTGTACAACTGAGAGAGACATAGACAGAAAACAGTGAAAAGATCAACAACATAATCCAAGTAGCACACTCAACTGAGATGTGAACTTTTTATTTTTAGCACACACAACCATGGTTTGAATCCTGGGAGTGGTAGTAAACTGTATGCAGAATCATACCCCACAACTGTACAGATTTGTCCAGAATGCCCAGTTAATTGGCCCATATCCGCTGCCTGTCACCATGTCCCCTTGGCAAATCAGTGGGATGATCCTAGAAGTTTAGGCAGCAAATAATGACATACAACTGATTATCAGACATCATAACTGTAAGAAATATATCTATAAGAACAAACTTGTCACTCTAGCAACTCACAAAAATGTTATGAGAGTAATAAGCAAAGTATGTCCCATCTCCACCCCCATGTTGTAAAGCTATGCCCGGAGTGTGTGCAGTAACAGAGTGAGACATATGTACATAATAATAATGTGGAATCTGGTAATATGTGTGGCAATATTCAGGTAGTGCTAGCAAACATACCCCCCACAGGTTTGTCAGATATGAAAACTGCCTAGAAATAAAAGATTGAAATCCTGGACTGGTACTGTTTACCCTGGTATTGTATGGCATTGTTAGTGTTGCAGTTTCTCTGAATAATAAGATATTACTCATCAATGTCATCCACACTGTGCTACATAATAAAACTGTCTAGGAAACCTTGTATAAGAGTGTTGTAATTACAAGATCAGATTGTAAAACCACGGGAGACTTGTAGACAGAAATCAGAAAAGAGATACACAGCAATATTTATATAGCACACTCAACTGTGATGTACACTGTTTTAATTTTAGCAGACACAGCCATGGTTCGAATCCTGGGAGTGGTAGTAAGCTGTATGCAGAATCATACCCCTCAACTGTACAGATTTGTCCAGAATGTCCAGTTAATTGGCCCATATCTGCTGGCTGTTACCCTGTCCCCGTGGCATATTAGCGTTCTAATCTCTGACATGCAGGCAGCATTTAATGTCATATAACTGACTGTCACGCCTGTAAATATTTGGAAAATGTCTATGAAAACAAACCTGTCATTGTACAACTCAACCAAAGGTGTATGAGGGCAATAGTCAAAATATGTCCTGGTTTCACCTGCATGTTGTCAGGATATGCCCAGAGTGTGTGCAATAAGAGATGGACAGGTATGTGCATAACATCACCCTGAAATCTGGCAATTTCCGTAGAAACAGGTCAGGCAGTGTCAACAAACAATACCTTAACAGATATACCAGGTAAGAGGTGTATACTACAGGTAAAACTCAATTCATGTGTATAGTTGTCTACATCCATACCACTGTTCAAACTAAGGCCATATGGTAGTGTAATGATACCTGTAAGGTACAGATCACAGCACTGACTAGGAAATTAATGAGAACTACAGGTTTATACAAGTTGTTAATTGACATCCCCCCCCCCACACCATATCTGCAACAATAAACTAAATACACAACTCAATAGGTATGTGCACAATTAAATCTACTGTTGGGACATATGTCCTATTGTTTGATAAATATTTAAATTTGTTTCTATGCATGTGCCATGTTGAAATACTCCCACATTGGTGGAATGCTGCCATCAATGTACCTGCATGCTGTTGTAATCGCCACTGTGGTTCCATATATGCATGTGTTCTGTTTGCTATGCAACTGTTCCATATCTGGTGTTTCAGGTTAATAGGAATATCTATGCATGCTGTTATACTTAATCCTGTAATTTTTTGACTATTACTAACACACATATGTTGTAAAATTGAAACACCACAGCACATTTGGGAAGGCCGGTCCCAGTGGACCCACATCTCCCACCTCATCTGGCCATGGCACCATGTACCAGCATATCTGGGGCCCACCCTGGGATCACTTTGTCCCCTGGTCCTGCACCAACTTTGGGTTGAACCACCTCAGGGAATGGGAGTGGGTGCGGAAAGGACACTGTCACCTGTCGCCAGGTCCTGAGTCTGGTGCATAGTGAGCTCTGCAGGGAGTTTGGATATCTGCTACACCAGCTTGAGGGATGCATGGCACAACTATCGGGTCAGCCTGCCCCTCCTACTCAGCCCCCAACACAGCCACCTTTGGGGCCGTAAAGGTGCAGTGGTGACTGACCGTGGGTGGGGACAACACTCCCACTGTTTCCACTAGGGGGTTCATGGGCTTCTGACTTCCAAACACCCCTCCCCATCCAAGGTGTTTACCCCTCACATGTGTCATATACTGCCCCTGTATGCTGTCTTGTCTGTTTTGTCTGTTATCCTACTCAACCTACCTCCTTCACAAAAAAAGGGCAATCTGTTCCCTCCAAAAATGTTTGCCCATACATAGCTGTCCATTTTGCACACATGTCCACTGGACACATAATCTGTTCTAATTAGCTTCACAACATGTTATTGCTGTCCTCACCCCTCTCTCAGTGGTATGAGTGTCCAAATCTACCTCCAAATCAGTGTATATGCACAGCTGTCGCTGTAGAAGAAATGGACAGCTATGGACCTTTCCTACACCCATCCTGTACATCCTTAGCTATTTTCCCTACTGTCTTTCTCTCTTTGTGCCCCTTTTTCACCACTTTCCTATCAACCGTTTTTCATTTCTTTTAAAGAAATTAGAGTGGGGGTAAGCGGAAGTAAGAACTTTTTAGCAGCATTAAGTGGGATTAAGGTTGTTTGCATGGAGGTAAGCAATGCCTGCACAGGTAAAATAATTTAGAAGCTAACTGAGTATAAGAAACTGTAACCGGAAGTTAGAAGTGTTTACCTTCACAAAAACCCGCTTACAGCTGCTTAAAACTGCCTTAATCACTCTGCATCTAATGGTCCTTGTTCTGCCCAGCAACAAAATCAGCCTTTGCAAAGCTCGAGCCCAGGACCCTGCAAATCATAGCCAAAGTGATTTACCACTAAGCCATGTCAGATATACATAACCCTGATGTTTTCACAAACATATCATCCAGCACAGTCATTCAACAGTACAGGAAATATATTTATACATGTAGATGTATGT